>NC_067472.1:176973577-177056077 GCF_947179515.1 Apodemus sylvaticus | reverse complement strand
AATACTCAATAAAGTATTTGCAAAACAAATCCAAGAACACATCAAAAGATCATCTACCATAGTTAAGTAGGCCTCATCCCAGAGATGCGGGGATTGTACAACATACCAAAGTCTGTCCATGTAATCTATCATATAAGCAAACTGAAAAAAAATCACATGATCATCTCATTAGATGCTGAAAAAGCCTTTGACAAAATTCACACCCCTTCATGATAAAAATCACAGAGATATCAAGGATACAAAGAACATACCTAAACATAATAAAGATAATTTATATCAAGCCTATGGCCAACATCAAATTAAATGGTAAGAAACTTAAAGCAATTCCACCTAAATCAGGAGCAAGCAAGGTTGTGCAGTCTCTCCATATCTACTCAATATAGTACTTGAAGTTCTAACCAGAGCAATAGGATAACTGAAGGAGATCAAGGGACACAAATTGGAAAGGAAGAAATCAATGGATCATTATTTTCAGATGATATGGTAATATACGTGACTCCAAACTTCTACCAGGAAACTCCTACAATTGATAAACATCTTCATCAAAGTGGCTAGATACACGATTAACTGAAAAAAATCAGTAGCCCTCCTATATACAAATAACAAACTGGCTGAGAAAGAGGGAAACAACATCCTTCATAATAGCCATTAATCATATCAAATGTTGTGGACTAACTCTAACCAAGCAAGTGAAAGACTTGTATGACAAGACCTTCAAGTCTTTGAAGAAGATATCAGAAGATGGAAAGCTTTCCGGTGCTTTCCATCTCCTGTGATTTGTGCTTAATCACAAATCAGGATTAACATTTCTTAATTACTGACTGATGGAGAAGCCCATTGTGGGTGGTGCCACCTCTGTGGGTGGGCTGGTGGTCCTTATAAGAAAGCAGGCTGACAAAGACAGGGAAAGCAAGGCAGCAAGCTGCACCCCTCCATGGCCTCCGCATCAGCTCCCTTGTCAGGTTCCTGCCCTGCTTCCTTCAGCAGTGGACTACAGTGTGGCAGTGTGAGCCAAGGAAACCCTTTCCTCCTCAGCATGCTTTGGATCATGGTGTTCATCACAGTGATAGTAACTCTAAGACAGACTGACAACCAGAAAGATAGACAACCTTCCTACGCTTACTGTCTTTCTTCTTTCCCCCTCTAATTCTATTCGGTCCCCAAGCCTATGGAATGCTGCTGTCCACATCAGCCTAATCCTCCCTTAGTGATCCATCTCTGGCACACCACCTTACTTTCCCATAAGCACGCTTTACAGTGTGCTAGGTACTTCTCCATCACCATGGCTCCCCATCCTGCTTACTGTTGTATATCTCTATCTGCATAGCTCATTGGTTCTGGGTTTCTGGAGAACCCTGGCACTGGGGTATTGGTAATTCTTATGCTCACCTGATCTCTTCCTCAGGCCTCCTCAGCTTCTTCTTTTCCCTATAACTTCCAGATGATGAACTCCTTCCATAACGTACATATACATATCCATCTAGATTCTCCTATCAGGAAAACTGGACCTAACATACAGCCCAAGAGGCCTCTGCTCCTTCCAGCCTATGCGTATGGAAGCTTCTCTAACAGAACATCCTTTATGTCTCTGACCAACGGCATCCAGTCAGGCCCCAGGAGCCCCTTGTTGAAAGGAGGGAAGTTTAAATTTTCCTATTCAGACAGCAGACACATCAGAGAGATTCTGGGTTCTATAGACCCCTTTACAATGAACTTCCCATATGTGGTGACTTGAATATGCTTGGCCCAGGGTGTGGCACTATTAGAAGGTGTGGCCTTGTCGGAGTAGGAGTGGCCTTACTGGAGGAAGTGTGTCACTGTGGGAGTGGGCTTTGAGACCCTCCACCTAGCTGCCTGGAAGCCAGTCTTCTCCTGTTTGCCTTCTGAATAAGATGGATTCTCAGCTCCTCCAGCACCATGCCTGCCTGGATGCTGCATGCTTCCTGCCATGATGATAATGGACTGAACCTCAGAATCTGTAAGCCAGCCCCAATTAAATGTTGTCCTTTATAAAAGTTGCTTTGGTCATGGTGTCTCTCTGGAGCAATGAAAACCCTAACTAAAACAGCATATCTCATTGTCAAACAAAACATAATGTGACTGGGAGACACTAATGTAGAAAAACAATTTGGATACTTGTGCTCATTTTAGCCCCAGGAGAGTCTTGTCATTATTTGTCACTCAGTGTGTCTGTTTACTTTTTCATCACTGCCACCAAATACTCTACAGAGGCAAATTAAGGGAGAGGGGATTTATCTGAGCTCACAGTTCAGAGGGGTTCAGTCTGTTATGGCAGGGAAGGCACATTGGAGTGTCCATCATAACTGGAGACTCTCAAGGCATCAGGAGTCAGAGAGCAAGAGTAAGAACAGGGCAGGCCTACCACCCTAGAGCCCCACCCCTACTACCCTCCAACCCCACCCCTACCAGGCTTCAGCCCCACTCCTACTACCCTCCAGTCCCACCCCTACCATCCTTCAGTCCCAGCCCTCCACCCTTATATCCACAAGCTAGGCCCCATATAAAAAAAAAATCCTACCCCCTTCTAAAGCATCACCACCTACTGGGGGCCAAGTGTTCAGACACAGGAACCCATGGGGGACATTTCCTGTCTCTACCTTAACAGTTTAACTTAGCTCTATAGGCAGTTAGAAATATAAATTTAGTATTACTGACAATTTGGAATGGTTGCGATCCAGTAATTTCTCTTGTCAGAAAGTCAGGCCGTAGACTCCAGAGGCCCATCAACCATCAGTGTTACCATCCCAGAAAATCCTGAACCATTGCTCTTCCCAAAGGCCTGATTCCTGCTCTTCTCTGGTACCTCAGGCTCCATGAACACAGCATCCTGGAAAGAATGTAGGTAAATCATAAAAATTAGATAGCAATAACAGCTACCTATCTAGACATGAATTATCTACTCTTTGTCCAGCACTGAAATATCCAAGGGTTTTCATCTCAAAGTATGTAAGTCTGTTAGGCTTTTTAATTATGGATTTCCCAGATAAACAATCCTATGCTGTTGTTCCTTCATTTGTCTTATATATATTAAAAATAACCTGAATTTCAGAAGAGGCTGTTTTCCTCCATTGTTAGAAACCCTGTAAAAGTAGAAGAGGTCTGGGACTTTTTGTTTGTTTGAATCTTGAGACAGACTCACTACATAAAGTGGGCTGACCTGAATTCTTGGTCATCTTGTTGAGATCTTTTGAGTGCTGAGATCATTGGCATGTGCCACCATACCTGGATCAGAGCTAATTTTTACATAGAAAAAAGCCAAGTCACAGAGAGAAGAACCTGCCCACTGTATTAGATAGTATTGTTAACATAAGTTGAAGTTCTCTGGGAAGAGGGAAACTCAGAAATTCCTCTATCAAACTGGCCTGTAGGCAAGTCTGTCCCTCATTTTGTGATTGGTGTAGGAGGACCCAACCAACTGTGGGCTAGTTGTGCCACGCTTGGGCACGCTTGGTCTTGAGTTGTATTAAAAAATCAGGGTGATAGGTCTTCTTTGAAGTTCTGATAGAATTCTGCACTAAAACCATCTGGTCCTGTGCTTGTTTTGGTTGGGAGACTTTCAATGACCACTTCTATTTCTTCAGGGATTATGGGACTGTTTAGATGGTCTATCTGATCCTGATTTAACTTTGGTATTTGGTATCTGTCTAAGAAATTGTCCATTTCATACAGATTTTCCAGTTGTGTTGAGTATAGGGTTTTGTAGTAGGATCTGATGATTTTTTAAATTTCCTCAGTTTCTGTTGTTATATCTCCCTTTTCACTTCTGATTTTGTTAATTTGGATACTGTCTCTGTGCCCTCTGGTTAGTCTGGCTAAGGGTTTATCTATCTTGTTGATTTTCTCAAAGAACCAGCTCCTGGTTTTGGTGATTCTTTTTATAGTTCTTTTTGTTTCCTCTTGGTTGATTTCAGCCCTGAATTTGATAATTTCCTGTCTTCTACTCCTCTTGGGTAAATTAGCATCTTTTTGTTCCAGGGCTTTAAGGTGTGCCATTAGGCACTCAGAGCTATGAGTTTTCCTCTTAGCACTGTTTTCATTGTGTCCCATAAGTTTGGGTATGTTGTGCCTTTATTTTCATTAAATTCTAAAAAGTCTTTGATTTCTTATTTCTTCCTTGACGAAGGTATCACTGAGTAGAGCATTGTTTAGCTTCCATGTGTATGTGGGCTTTCTGTTGTTTTTGTTGCTATTGAAGACCACCTTTACTCCATAGTGATCTGATAGGAGGCATGGAATTATTTTAATCTTTTATATCTGTAGAGGTCTGTTTTGTGACCAATTATATCTTAAGTTTTGGAGAAGGTACCATGAAGTGCTGAGAAGAAGGTATATTCTTTTGATTTAGGATGAAATGATCTGTAGAAATCTGTTAAATCCATTTGTTCCAAAGCTTCTGTAGGTGCTGAGAACCAAACCCAGGTCTTCTGCAAGAGCAACAGGTGCTCTTAAATACTGTGTCATCTCTCCAACCCTTTTTTGAGGTTATCCTGAGCTCCAATCTCAGTCCCCTTACTATTTTGTTACCTCCCCAAGTCAGGATATAGGCCCTGTCCTACTCTCAGTATCATCCATAAGAATTTGCTGTTCTGGTTCAGATGAAACCATTAGAAACTTTCTAACTTTGCTTCTTCCTAAAAGGCATTCAGCACATTGCTAGCTAGGAACAAGATGGGCAGGAAACCAAACTTTGTTCTTTTCCTTCCCACCTGGCCATCTGTTTCCCAGGCAGGCATTGTTTGAACCTCCAGTCTTCCTGGAAGACCAAGGAGCCTGCAAATGAACCAGGAGAGGCCTTCCAAGTAACTGATCCCCTCCACTTCTGGTTTGGGGGCAGGCACCATTTTGAGAAGTTCATCTGGACATTAGTTACGAACTAGCTGGAGGTTTACAGGTAGAGATCTGAGTTGTGAAAGCTACTGAGCAGTAGTTCTTTCAAAACCCATGTCTCTTTGTCTCCTTTGAGTCTTTATTTTTGGTGACAGCTCTCTTCAGAGGGGACAGATGATGCATTCAGGACCATAACACAGGGCCAGAAATTCAAGATGGGAGACGGCAGGAGGGACAGAGAGATGGAGAGTTCACATTGCAGCAGGCTGTTTCTAGCTTCATGACAATTTATTCTCCAATCAAGAGCGATCCTCCTCACTCCACGGAATCATCCAACAGTCCTCCCCCCCATTACATCAAGAAAGAGGAGCCGTAACAAACAGCATTACGACGTCACAAATCAATTTTATTGAAACTGTATTAGGGTTCAGTAAAACTGAAGGATCAGACACCGGAGGAGAGAAAGCCAGGGGAAGAGAAGACAGCACACCAAGATTTACTTCTGAGTGCTACAAAATATTGAACTAAAAATAACATTAAAGACGAAATTTGTAATGAATCTCAAGCTGCTAAATTCCCCCAAGGCTGAGTCTGCCAAAGGCTTCATGGCAATCCTCTGTTCTTTCCTGTCTTTATTTAAATATTTTATACAGTTGTCTATGTTCATGTGCAGAGTGAACTGTCATTTATATTTCAGTCCACTCTAAAATGGATCTTAGGCTAGCTACCTCAAGCTGAGCGTCGTGCAGTGTGGGGCTGAGCAGAGAGGTAGGCTGGAACGGGGAGAATAAATGAAGACTGATACTTAATGTACTTTTTGTGTACTTTTATTTCCCTGTCATGGTTTCCGCCTTAAACCTGATTTGTAATTCTATGGGTTTTGTGACATTATGATAAGATGCGATGCACACAAGACTCCCATTTAGCAGGGACATTGACGGGCATTTGAGTTAAAGAGAGTGGTTGACGGAAACGAGGCTGGATTCGGACCCTGCGGCTTAATGCGTAGCTGAAGAAGTTGCTGCGGCTGGAGCCTCAGTATTTCATGCTTTTCTATACATTAGACTTTGCCAAAGTGAGCTTTTGGAAGAATAAAGCATTTCCGAGATAAATTCAATTTTCGCTAGTGTTGAACTGAACTTTCTATGTCACTTACGGATTCGCTCCAGGTTGGGTAGAAAAGTGCATTTTCTTAGTTTATGGGCCAAGGGCGGGAGTGGGGAGCGAGGAAGGAGCAGTTTGGGGGCAGTCAGTGGGGACCGTCTTGAGGAGGAGGTTCTTCATAGACCATGTATCAAACAGAGGAGGGACAGGAAGAGTGGGGGATGAATGCCCTACGGGGTTCCCTTTGTGGGTCCTGCAGAGAGGCTGAGGTGTCTAGGTTAACAAAGCACAACATCCGGGAGGTCAGCCATGGAGTTCAAGGGAAATGAAAGCACAGTTGGGGGGCGGGATTCCTGTCCTTACCCTCCCAGCCCACCAAGGGCCACCAGCGCTGACATAAGGACCACCTGGAAGAGGCATGTCCTTCTGTCCTAGCATCAGCTGAGGACCAGAGCTCCGTGCCCTTACCCCTGGTACGTCCCTAGAGAGGATATCCTCCCAGGCCAGCTAACACCACACTTGGTGGCTCCCTTCAGAACATCTGGGCAGCATGCCCACTGCCACCTGCACATTTCCTTAGGGAAAACGAAGGCTAGTGGGCTGATGTTTATGGGAGTCAAGGGACAGGCTGAAGAGGAATGCCCACAATCCCCATGCTGGCTTCTCTTTAAAAAGTCATAGTTCCAGGTTTGAGTTCATGACACCTGTGTTCTCCAAAGCACACTGGAGCACACTGAGAGGGAAGAGTCTTTCCTCTCATCTCCTCCCACGACCTTACATCTTCCCATAGACAACAGCAGGGTAGTCACACTGGGCTGGTTCTGCAGTTCTTCCCAACACATCTTGCTGGATATAGTAGACAGTCAACCAACCTCCCTCCAGGAAAACCCAGCCGGTCATTTCCCTCCAGTGAGCTGTGTGCTGATCCTCCCACAAAATAAACATACAAAGCCTCAAAACTTGTGGAGAGAGCCCTTATCTGACATGGAGATCTTTATAGAGAGAATTAATGAAATAAACCCCAAATTAAATCATCTGTGATTAACCAAGTGGGCCAATCACAGGTCTCCTGATGAGAGGCGGAAGAGGTGAGGAGAGAGGAGACAACGTGATGATGCTGAGAGACTGAAGCGACCCATTCACAAAGCAGGGGATGCCTGCGCCATCTGGACAGGCACAAGCTTGTCCACTGTGTGTTTGGAGGAAGTGGAGCCATCTTGATAGCTTGATCCCAGGCTTGGGCCTCTACAACTAAGTGCACTTGTCAAACTTCTGCTGCTTTGACAAAACACCTGAGAACATAATGAGAAAGGAGGAAAGGGAGGACAGTAGGGAAGGAGGGAGGGACGGAGGCCTAGAGGGCCTGGAGGGAGGTTGATTTAGTAGCTGGAGAGGAGGCTCAGTGGTTAAGAGCGCTTGCTGCTCTTCCGGTCTGGATAACAAACTCAGGTAGCTTCCAGCTGTCTATAACTCCAGCTCCAGAGGATCCAATACCCTCTTCTGGCCTCCACAGGCCCCCTGACATGCATGGCACAAATACAGATTTGTGAATGCACGTATTAACAAACTCACACTCATGCATATTAAAAACAAACTATCTTTAAAAATGGAAGACTTATTTTGGTTTCTAGTTTCGTGGTGTGTGCGTGTGCATATGTGTGCGTGTGCGCGCACGTGCGTGTGGGTATAGGTGTGCATGTGTGTGTGTGTGTGCGCGTGCACGCAAGTGTGCACATGTGTGGGTGTGCTCGCATGAGACAGCATGTGTTGAGGTCAGAGAACAATCTTTTTCCCTTTTTTTAATTATTGGTTTTCCATTTCTTTTTTTATTTTTTTAATATTTATTTTATGTAAATGTGTACACCTTTGCTGTCTTCAGACACACCAGAAGAGGGCATCGAATTCCATTACGGGTGGTTGTAAGCCACCGTGTGGTTGCCAGGAATTCAACTCAGGTCCTCTGGAAGAGCAGACGGTGCTCTTAACCACTGAGCCATCTCTCCAGCCCCTGAGAGAGCGATCTTAGGTGCTGGTCCTTGCCTTCTACCTTACCTGAGACAGGTTCTCTTTGTCGTTTGTCCCTACCTATGCCAGGAAGGCTGGCCTGTGAACTTCCCAGGATTCTCCTGTCTCCACCTTGCACCTGACCTAAGAACCCGGGGTCACAGATGCATGCTTCTGCCCATAGCTTATAGGATGCTGGGGATCTGACTCCGGCTCTGACATCTAAGCAACAAGTGAGCCGCCTCCCCTGCCTATCAATCCATGGTCCCCAGACTCCATTGCTTCCTACAAGGCCTTGCTGAAACAAAGATGCACACTTGATGATAGTCAGGAAGGGGACAGAGGGAAGGAGGGGGCATGGAATGGGGCTGAGGGCAAAATATACCCTCCAAATCCATTCCCTCACAGAGTTCCTTCTTTTCCCATCTCAAAATAGCCCATTAAGCTTTGAAATAAAATTAGAGCCTCATTTACCCAATCTATTTTCAGTGCCCCACCTCTGAACATTGCTGACCTGGGGACCAAGCGTTCCACACACAAACTTTTTCAAGGGCATTCCAGATTTGCTTTTTAAAGCCTCCTGGCTAGGGTAATTTGTTGTAGAAGGAGAAAAACAAATTTTCCTTCTTTCCTTAGTTCCCTATCTCAATGGGAATGCTGTCATTGTGATTCCTGTGGGACCGCTGAGAACTGTGGTCATGTCACTATGGTGGGTATAGGGTTGGGAAAGTGTTCATACTCCGTGGGTGATGTTCTTTTTTAGTACAACACACTCTTTCTAATAGCTAGGTTGTGTAGGGTGATTTGAGATGGCCCTTTCCTTCTCCCTACAGGGATGCCTGTGCTCTCCTCGGGTCCACACCTTTCAGGAAGCTCAAAGAGGCCTTCCCCTAGTGATGGGGTGACTTTGATTTCAAAATCAGTCAGATCCAGCCCCAGCTGCTTAGGGGTTGTCTCCTGGATGCCTTGAATTTCACACACAAAGCTGAGAAGCTGCAGAACTCAGAATTCCTTCAGCCTCAAGGAACAGAATTCCACTCATTCAGTTTAAGGAACGGAGCAGATTCTGTTGTTAGGAATCATAGACTTTAGGAGAAATCTAAGCAGGCAGGGCTATACAGCCATCTGTACCTACAGCCAGATACTGGCGTCTCTCTTCCCTCAGTGTCCTGTCTCCTCCTGAAGACTGGCTATCTCATCCTTTTAAGGAAAGAGGATAGAAACACGTGCCTCTCCTAGATTGTCCTCAGACCAAATCTTTGCCTTAACTCTAAATCAGATACAAGGATACTGTGACAAGCCACACTTGGGTTATGTATCTATCCACTCCACTTCTAGTTCATTAAGATCACATCGAGACAGCCGGAGTGTAGTGTGGCCCTGGTGTTAATCTTGGGACCTGAGATCAATTCTCAGGCGCAAGAATACAGCAAGGGGGTTGAGCAGGGAAAATCCCCCTTCTTGTCTCAAGTTTCAACCACCACTGTATGGTTTGAGTCTGAAATGGCCATACCTAGTTCCCAGCATAGGGTGCTGTGCTAGGATGTGCAGCGTAGTGAAAAGAAGCAAGTTGTTGGAGGCAGGGACTTGGTGGTCCGTTTTGCTCTGTCTCCAGTCGTATTCTCTGCTCCCTGCACAATTGTGATGCCTTCATCACTATGATAAACTGACTTCTCTCTGAAGCTTTTAAATAAATAAACCTCCTTACGCTGCTTTCTTCCAGATATTTTGGTACAAAAGCAAGAGCATTAACAAATACAAAAACCTGTCATCTCATTAGACTCCAAGACTCACAGCCAGAGGAGACCCTTGGGACAATCAAACCTGGCCAGGACCTTGCCTAGACAGGTTCCTCTGCCCTTGTTTCTTTATAGTGACTTGACAGCTTGGGTCATGATAGAGGGAAGGCTGCGTGTCTGGGGATGAGGAGGAATAGTCTGGACTGAAACTTTATCTAAAGACTACTCTTTTGTGGAGTGGAGAAATGGCTCAGTAGGTAAGAGAGTGCTGCTCCTGCAGAAGACCTGGGCTTATTTCCCAGAACCCATGTAGAGAGGCTTAAAATTGCCTGTAACTCCAGCTCTGGGAAGATCTGGCAAGTCTCACCGTCATGGGCACCTTGACAGACAGACAGACAGACAGACAGACACACACACACACACACAGAGACAGACAGACAGACAGACAGAGACAGAGAGACAGAGAGACAGAGAAAGAGAGTGATACACATGCTCTTTGAAATGATTCTGAGTGCCCCAGCTCAGGTAAGAAAAGCCTGATTTACTTATGAAGATCGAGGTCTTGCCTTTTCTCTCCTTATTACACAAGACACAAGTAGGATGTCTCCTAACATCCATCCATCTCGCCTTTCTATCTCCTCAGTAATCTAAGCCTCTGTCTTTTCCTCTACAAAAATGGACCGTTTTTTGTTTAAGACAGCAGCGCTAGCCGGGGAACTCTCTCACTCAGCCTCTGGGGTACTGAGATTACAAGTGGGTTCTACTCCGCCCAACTTTAAATGGTCATAAGCAAGACAGTGTCTGAACTGTTATGAGTATGCATTGATAATGAAATGTTTAGCATACCAATGTAATGTAATTCTGGGATTAAGGAGGCCTCTAGGCAAGGCCTTGGTTTTGCTTGACTCCGGGGCAGAATTTCCTTCCTGGAGTTGGAGTGTATAGCTCAGGCCCCTGGGACAAACATCAGTGTGATTTCTGCAGTGGTGCTGTGACCCTAAAGTCTCCTGCAGGGTAGAGTCAGACGCAGGGGAGGGGAGCAGCTCTAGGCAGCCCTTCTGTTTCATTGTGGTTCTGCTGGGTTAATCACCAGTGGGAGCAGGCCTGCCCTGACCTCTCTGTGTCCCCTTAATCTCTTTTGTGTTTCATCACTGACCCCAGGCATCCGTTTGACTCAAGAGCCTCTTTCTGGTCACAGAACACAGGCATTGGTGAATGGACCCGCTTCACACTGCGGCCATCTGTAAGGTGATGATGAACTCAGAAGCCTCCAGCCAACCCAGGGAGGGGTTAAACACTGCCCTGTAGCCCAGTCTGTGACCCCAGGGCATTTTCTTAGTGAGGAAAACATGTGTCCTGGGGAAGTGACCAAATAGTAGTAGGGAAGTGCAATGAATACTTAAGGGGACATTGAAAAGACCATCATCCTCTCCCCAGTGATAAGGGAAATCCTGTGTGGGGCCAAACCGCAACCCAGAAGACAGCAGGTCAAACATCTTGAACTCTGAGGATGTTATCCTGTAAACAGAGGTCAATGCAGCTTGGCCTTTTAGGTCATTGTGGGGATCTTACAGACAGACACAAGGATGTAAGATAGAAAGATGACATTTGATAGAGCCTCTTAACTACAGAGGATGTCATAAGAACAGCTATAATACTCATACTTGGGCTACTGAAACAGGAGGATAATGAGTTTGAATCCAGTCTGAACTACAGAGTAAAATCTTGTCTAAGAGAGGAAAAAGTGAGGTAGGGTAGATTTCACACCCACACAGGGGACACAGGAGATGTCACCCAGAGCGGAATAGAGATTTGAAGACACTGGTCTTAAAGAGGGAATGACTAAGCCATTAACCTAGGGTTTTTCACAGCAAGACAAACTGTAAGAAACAAGGAACAGATTATCCCTGAGCCCCCAAGAGGGCAAGGCACGCCTACACCTCCTCAATTGATGCCCAGGGATGCCAGGTTTGAGTCCTCTGGCCTCTAGAACTGTAGCAAATCAGTGTGTGTAATCTGAAGTCACCAAGTCCGTGATATTTTTGTGCAGCACACCCATGAATCTGACACACCACATAGGAGGAGTCTCTCTCCCAACAGGTGCAAAGGATTCACTGCCTAGAATGGCAGCTCCCAAGGGCACCAGCTGGGGCTCCACGCTCCCAAGTTCTGCATTTCTTCCTCCTTGGTTGTCTTCCAAATTGTTCTTCCCTGTCAATGTGAGCACCAAGAGAGAAAAGTTCCTATCTTCTTGAAATCTGGCCCACAAAAATGGATATGAACAATTCCTTGTGCAGGGCATGGTGGCGTGAGCTGTCATTTCAGTGCTTGGGAGAATGAGGCAGGAAAATTGGGAATTTCAGGACAACTTGGGCTACATAAAGAATCCCTGTCATGGAGCCTGATATAGCTGTCTCCTGAGAGGTCCTGACAGTACATGACAACTACAGAGGCCAATGCTCTCAGCCAACCATTGGACTGAGCACAAGGTCCCCAATGGAGGAGCTAGAGAAAGAACTAAAGGAACTGAAGGGGTTTGCAGCCCCATAGGAGGAACAACAATATGAACCAACCAGTACCCCCAGAGCTGCCAGGGACTAAACCACCAACCAAAGAGTACACATGGAGGGACCCATGGCTCCAGCTGCACACGTAGCAGAGGATGGCCTTGTTGGACATCAAAGGGAGAAGAGGCCCTTGATCCTTAGAAGGCTTGATGCCCCAGTATAGAGGAATGTCAGGTGAGGGAAGCAGGAGTAGGTGGATTGGTGAGCAGGGGGTGTGGGGATGGGATAGGGTATTTTCATAGGTGAAACCAGGAAAAGGGATACCATTTGAAATGTAAATAAAGAAAATATCTAATAAAAAAAAAAGAAACAATGACTGAGCACCTGGTGAGCAGATGGATGTCCACATAGAGCAGTGGGCCTCACCTTCCTACTGCTGCGACCCTTTAAGACAGTTCCTCAGGTTGTGGTGAAACCCCCAACCATAGCATTATTTCATTGCTGCTTCATAGCTGTAATTTTGCCATTTTACCATTATGAATTGCAATGCAAATACCCAAGAATCAGGATATCTGATTGTTAGACCCCTGTGAAAGGGTCATTAGAATCCCCAAAGGGGTCGAGACCCATGGGTTGAAAACTCCTGACATTGGGCCAGCTAGACCTGCAAATACTATTTAAGTAGAGGAGGTCTCACACTTCCTGTTCTGCCAGGAGGAAAGGGTCTAGAAGATCCACATTAAGTGGTTTCATTTTAAAGGATCTCTTTCCAGGGCCACCTGCCATGGTGCTATTGGGACTTTTTGGCTGACCATGGGTGAGTCATTGTAGCTGGATGCTTCTTGACCACCCAAGCACAGATATGACTTTCTAAATAAATATTAGGAGTGACAAATAGCAGGAAATTATATGGCTCCATCTGAGAAGCAACCTATTGGGACAAGACCTTAGTTGGGATCTTTTGGCAAACACGGAGATGCACAGTAGCCGAAACGGTTGCTGGAGAGGAGGCAGGGAGCAGAGAGATAACTGCTTTGGGATGAGCGCAGAGAAGTTTCTGTGTAAACACATCTTTTCTGAGGGTTGGCGATTATTTCCGAGAATTAGAGATTTGGGGAATTTGCTCGGGTGAGAACAGCTGCCACTCCAAAAGCCAAACTCTGAGCCAGAAAATATTGTGCTTTGAGCTGAATAGTTTGCCTTCGGAAGATGAGCATGGCTTCTCCAAGAAGCCCCGTGTCTCTCTGCTTGATGCGTCTGCCCACCGCTTGCAGGGTCCCAGGTCCCAGGCAGGCTGCTCCATGCAGAGACTAGATCCTCAAATTGCCTCTTCTTCCAAGAGCATCAGTGGCTCACTGTAATTAAAGACCACGGCTCTCATTTAATATGTCACAGGGTGGACAGCAGAAATGATGCCGGTAACCAACAGAAAGCATCCCACCGGGATGTACGGGGTATTCGAGGATCCTCCAGGGGGCTCTCTTCTCTCTGTTCTCCTGTCTTCCCATCTGTTGAATGAGGTAGACTCTACTGATGAGGGCTGCTTATTAACAGAGACAATTGAAAAGCCTTGAGAAGCCTTGAGGTAACATACGGGGCTGCTCATTAAATAGCACCCAGTGCTGTACGGGAGATGTGAGTCCGGCCTTAGATTTTTCTTTTCTGTCGCTCTAGTTACATGGAGGTGGAACCCTCAGTTTGATTTCTGGGCATTTTCCACCTCATCCTTGCATTGTGTTCATCTCCTTTAGGAAAAATGAATACTTCTAAAGCTCAGACCCCTAGGCAAGCAAAAGTAGTCAGTGCTCAATAAAGTTTTTGTTGTTGTTGTTGTTGTGATTTTCACTTATTCAAGGCTGAGTGATCACAGGTCCATAGTCTTATCATACCATACATGTTCCTTTCAAATCAATATGAGTCCAAAAAAACAAAAGCGTCGAGTTGAACAAATATAAGCACAGATATCAGCTGGACACGGTGGCACATGCCTGTGATCACAGCTACTCTGGGGACTGAGATGACAAGAAGCCCAGAAAGATCCCAGCCTGGGCTACCTAGTGAATTCAAAACCTGCCTAGGTAAGTGAGAAAATGTCTGCATCATAAAAATAAAGGTAAAATAGGGTTGCGGTGTAGCTCAGTGCTCAATGCTTGCCTACCCTGTGTCGGACCCTGGTTTCAATCTGTGGATTGGAGCAAAAAGAGAGGAAGAGAAAAGTGACACGAGGGAGGCGAGAGGCGGGAGATGAAGTACAGATGTTAGGGGAGATGCTGTGCTTCGGATGCTGTGCTCCACAGCCCCAGGAAGCCTCGCAGCTCGGCTTTCTCTAAGTCCTTCCCTTTTAAAGTTCATTATTATTTTAACCGACACAAAACAGCTGTACATGCTTATGGAGTACGGCGCAGTGTTTCGAAGCACGCTTAGAATGAGTAACAACCAGACTGGAGTAATTGGCAGATCCCTCACGTCAGACATACATCACTTCTTTGTGTTGGGAGCCTTCAAAACCATCCTTTCTGCTGTCTCTCTGAGCTAGTTGATGAATCGCGGTCAACTACTGTTAGTCTACTATGGAGAGCAGGGTAGTGGCTATCTGTCCCTCCCTGCAACTGCAAAGAGTGGTCGGTCAGGGTGTTTGGGGTGTTCGTTCCGGTGTTCCGGGTGTTCCAAATTCTCAGGCCACGCCTTCTCTTTCCTGCCCCGTAGGCTAACCGGAAGTGACTGCAGGTCACCCAGCACACTGACCTCCCTCCTTTCCCTCTGACACCGCGGAGGATGCTGCTCCTGCTCACGCCACAGAGGCTGGCAGCATCCTTTGCTTCCTCAACACGTTAATACTTCCATCAAAAGGCATATATTTGGGTGTATGTGCCGTGGCAGAACCCAGCAACTTTCTCCTTCTGCCTGTTTACATTAAAAAAATCCTCATTACAATTCAAATTACTTTCAAATTATGCTCATCTGGATTTCCCTGCTTTATAAAGACTCCCGGGCCTATCTCTTTCTGGGGTTATAAGTTAAAATATTTTTATTACGATGGAAACCGCTTTTAAGATTCCACAGACATTTGCTAAACGGTGGGTAAGACGGCTTCGCGCTGGAGAAGCCCCCGCCCCTCTCTCAGCCCACCCTCAAGGAAGGGAAACTGAGGAGGAATGGAGGCGGTTTCGAGGTTGGACTTGAGGCAGCATCTGTCCGTCAGGGAAGCTGCTAAGGGAGGGTATGTCACAGTGAGACTGGAGCTAAGCCATCCACTGAGGAACATTATCGACTTCAGCGCCCTCCTTTCAGAAGACTTCGTTGAGCTGGGTGTGGTAGCATCCACACATAAGGTCAGCATTCAGAGGCTGAGGCATGAGGATGTCCAGTTTAAGGGCAGCCTGGTCCACCTAGCAAAACCCTCACTCAGAAAACAAAACAAAACAAAACAAAACACATAACAAGTGTGACCTTGTACCAAGATGTCTCCCAACCCGGAGCAGAGTGCCCCTGGCTACAGCTCATTCTCAGATCAACACCTTGGTTACTCTTAGGGGCTATACAGTGTTGCAGTGTTGGGGTGCGGGGTGGGGAGACTGCATGTGCTTCCCAGATGAGCTAACGGAGGAGATCCCCCAGCTGCAGACATTAGCTCTCAAGTCAGCCATAGAAAATGGCAGTGTTCACAACCAGGAAACAAGCCAGGGCAGTGTCAGGGAGGCTTCTGAAATGCGGTCATTACACACACACACACACACACACACACACACACACACACATGCACGTACACCTTACTTGTGGTAGTTACGTTTTCAAACAGGACTATACATTTAATACAGATCTATGGCCTTTATGTCTCCCACACTTAGAACCCTGTGGCCTCCTGTGCATCCCTGACGGTCCTCTGTCCATTTCACACTTGGGCTGGCTTCCTGGTAAAATCTGTATCCACTGTTCCACTGTGAACTGAAGCCTATCATTGTCTCTTTTCTACCAGGACCACAGAAGCAGGAGAGAGAAGGGTTGTCCGTAGGACCCACTGCACACAAGGCTGGCCCTTGTGCTGATGTCTTGGTTGCTGCTAGAACCGCTCGCTGGGTCCAGGAGCAAAGTCCTCCCTTATAAGAGGGCCTGACACTGTCTGTCATCGTGCTGGACCTGCTCCATCCTTTCTCAATCCAGAGAAGCAGAACAGTTCTGAGATCTACCCTACCCTGGCATGGCGTCTTCCACCTGGGTCACTAGGCTTGGCTTTCCATGACCAGATGTGTTCTGGAAAATTCCTGGATTGCTCCCTTTTCAAGTCCCTTGGGAACAGTTTCTGTGAAGACCAGAGTTGTGGCCACTTGTATGAGACCAGGAAGAGTGAAACATGATTTAAATGATGAAATATGAAACCTCATTTATTTTTTAATTAATTAATTAATTAATTTGCACCAAAAGTTTGTCCCCATCCCAGCCCCTTCCCCCCCAAAAAAACCCTGCATTTATGTAAAAAAAAAAAATCCCAGATAGATGTGCTAATCTTGTCACTGTGAGCCCAACATGATAACATTAGAAGCTCAGGATATGGCCTGTGCAGAGACACCAAGCCATTGTCAATAGATAGGATGCTGGCTGGGTACCATTCATGCAGGTAAGAAAATAAATCAGGGATGCTTTTCTAAATACCTACAAGTAATAAATGAGTGAATGAAGAATGAATGAATGAACATAATTTGATGAAGGAGCTAACACGTGAAGCATAGTGGTCTAGACAGGCCTAGGGGCTGGGAAGTCCTCTTTAAGGATGTGACATTCCAGATGAGAGTAAAAAGGACAGGAAGAGATTAACTCAGAGAACAGGGAATGAGACTTCCAGAAAGAAGGAATGCAGATGTTGTGGCAGAGAGGACCTGGGGCTTCCTGGGGACAAGTGTATTTAGGGACTCTGCACCTGTCAGGAGCCACACTGGTCATTCTCCCAGGAAGCAGCCGGAACTTGACCATTCCCCACCTTTATCTTTTTCAGTGTCCTTCCCCGCAAATGCCACATGTCACACCCTGAGCCAGGGGTGTTTTTATCACTGCACAGGAGACAAACTAGGATGGAACGTGAGTGTGTCAGATGCGTGTGTGCATGCGTGTGTAGCTCAGTGGTAGAGTACACAGTCACCAGTCACCAGGCACTAGCTCCAAGGGTCAACATCTTTAGTGTTGGTGGGTAAGAATAATGTAAACACACACATTAGGGAATTCTGATATCATTAATATTGACTCAGACATACGCATGAGCCTTGGCTAAGGACTTCTTTATAAGGACTTACAAATTTATAACTCTAAATTTAAATTATAAAATTAAAAATTGTAAAATTATGAGGACTTATTTATAGACCCATTGAGCCTATACATTTTGAGTCTGGTTATATTTATGCAGTTAACTGTTGCACTCCATTTTATGCAATACATAAAATGTGTCCTTCTACACTGTGTTCTTCTACAGCCAGTCTCTAATACACACTTCCAGTAGATACAAATATTTTCACAAGAAAAACAGCAGACATACTAATTTTGTCGGGGCCAAAAGGAGGAAACTATTAGATTAATTGTGGGCCAACCATCTCAATTTCTCTTCTGAGAACCTTTTCAGATTATCTTCTTCAGAGTGTCAGGGAGAGAATGAAACTCCAAGGTTCCAGGCACTTCTCCCCTTAAGGTCAGGCTGTCTATGGTCTCGGGACACTAAGCATGTAATTAAAGTCACAAGGAAGGTTGGTGGGTTGGAGAGGCCAGTGGGGAGCTGAGAGGGAACAGAGGCTGTTAAGGCAGCAATGAAGCTAATTCTGGGACCTGAAGATAGAAAAGTCTCCTCCCCATCAAAGGTTGAGGGTGCCTGTGACTGTGCTTGTTCCTGTGTGTGTGTGTGTGTGTGTGTGTGTGTATCTGTATACTAGGATGTGTGTAGCTGTGCATGTATATGCATGTGTGTGTGTGTCTGTATACTAGGATGTGTGTAGCTGTGCATGTATATGCATGTGTGTGTGTGTGTCTGTATACTAGGATGTGTGTAGCTGTGCATGTATATGCATGTGTGCCTGTGTGTGGAGCTTGAACCCAGGGCTTTGTACAGGCTAATCAAATATTTTACTGCCTAGACTTGCCCCAAGCACCTAATGGGGGTGGGACGGATTCAAAACAGGAGCTTTACCACTGAGCCACACCTCCAGCCTCCACTGGGGAAGGCTAGGCAGGTGCTCTACCACTGAGTCATGCCCCCAGCCCTTCACTGGGGGATTCTAGGCAGGGGCTCTACCACTGAACCATGCCCCCAGTCCCTCACTGGGGGATTCTAGGCAGGGGCTCTACCACTGAACCATGCCCCCAGCCCCACTGGGGGATTCTAGGCAGGGGCTCTACCAGTGAGCCACACCCCCAGCCCCCCACTGGGGGATTCTAGGCAGGGGCTCTACCACTGAGCCACGCCCCCAGCCCCACTGGGGGATTCTAGGCAGGGGCTCTACCACTGAGCCACATCCCCAGCCCCCACTGGGAGATTCTAGGCAGGGGTTCTACCACTGAGCCATGCCCCCAGCCCCTCACTGGGGAATTCTAGGCAGGGGCTCTACCGCTGAGCCACGCCCCCAGCCCCTCACTGGGGGATTCTAGGCAGGGGCTCTATTACCACTTAGGCATCTATCTCTCCAACCCTGCCCTTGGTCTTCTTGAACCAGGTGTCTCTATGACCTAGAGCTTGCAATCATCTGCCTAAATCTCCCAAATACCGGTATGGTATTATATGCTTGCATCACCACACTGGCCCATAGGACTCTCTAAATCATTCTAGAATGTATGTAACTAGGGTAATGTGGTCCCCTCTTCTTGCCTGTAGGTGCTCTCTGTGTTTGGAGCTGAGGTGGAGAGCTAGGAGTTGGGGGGGATAAGACTAGGTGCCAATCAAAGGTAGCCTTTTGTGGGGACTGGACTTGTTCTGGTCTTTACGTCTGTTATTCATTTTGCTTCTTGAGCTACTATTATTCTAGTTTCCCTTTGAAGAAAGCCCTTACCTCATAGCCTTCACTGGGGTATTTGGATAAGATTAAGGGAGGCTTACTGCCTCTGCTGTCCCTTGGTTTCTAGGAGACCCTGAGATCCAGCCTGTGTCAGTGACATTCCCCCACCTCCCTGAGGCTGTACTTCCAGAGCCCATGATGGGAAATTGTTCTGTTCATGTCTAGTCACATCCTGCCTGAGTTCCTAGAATGTGGTTTAAGCCCTGGTATCTGCTTGTGTAAGACCCACCACTAATGTCTAGCTGGACGGTGCCTAATACAATTTGACTGTGGCATATGCCATGTTTGAACTCCTCACATAGTCTGGTTTGGGTCAAGGCAGAGTTCAAGGAAATGCCTGGAGTGGAGGGCCAGATTTAGGTGAAACAACTTGACTTTTAGCCAACTGCAACTTGAGGGAGGAGAGGGTTTATTTCAGTGCACACTTTCAGATCAAAGCCCATCACTGAGGGAGATCGAGGTGGGAACTTGGGGCGGAAATCAGGCTGAAGACTACTTGCTACTGTTCTCTCTCCCTCTCCCCTCCCTCCCTCTTCCCCTCCCCCCCCCCCCACCAGTTCAATCTGATTTGGGAATTTTGTTTTTCTTGAGACAGGGTCTCACCATGTAGCTCTCTGGCTAGCTAACCTGTAATTCATTATATAGCCCAGGATAGCCTTTAATTCACATAAATCTGTCTGTGCCTGCCTCCCAAATGCTGGCATTAAAAGTATGTGCCACCGTACAAATAAAGATACTTGCTTATTCATCTATTTATTCACTCATTGAGGCAAGGTCTCACTATGCAGCCCTGGCTGGCTTGAAATGCACTATGTAGACCAGGCTGGCTTTAGACTCAAGAGATTTGTCTTCCTCTGTCTCCCAAGTGCTGGGACTAAAGGTGAGCACCACCATGCCCAGCTCAGCTAGTATTTTTCTATCATCCAGGTCCTTTTGCCTAGGAATGATGCCTCCCACAGTGGCCCTCCCATATATCAGACATGGCTGCAGGCCAACCCGATTTTGACAATTCAATTCATCCATTGAGGCTACCACTTCACAATCTAGGTTGTATTAGGTGTGTGTGTGTGTGTGTACCTACATATGTAATATATATTATGGATAATATGATATAGTTAATTCTTGAGATAGTTTCACTAAATTGCTCATGTTGACCTTTGAACACTGTACCCCCCTGCTTTACCTCCCTAGGATTATAGTCATGTGCCACCACACCCTGTTTGTTTTCCTTCTGTGTTCCTATGCATTATACACATACACAAGCCATGCTACACACAAGACTATTTATTCTCTTTTCTTTTCTTCTTTTCTCTGTGCTGGATTGGGTCCAAACCTTACAAAGTACTTTGCCACTGAGTCATGACCCAGTCCATACTTTAATTTGTGAATGTGATTTTATTTTAACAAAAATAGTGATATATTTTAGAAGCACTCAGCACACATATATAAACTTTTCTCTCCAAATGTCTGCCCTGTAGAGCCCAGTTATGTAACCCATAAACAGGTTATCAGGGTATGCTCCTTTGGGAGATGAAGGTCAGCCCATAGTGCTTAGAACAAACTCTTCAGGCTTCTTCTCTGCTCCCTTCTGCTGTTTTCCCAGGAACCCGTCTGCCTCCCCCACTCTGCCTCTGGCCCATATGACTAATTCCCTCTAATTGTCATGGATCAAATAGCAGCAAAATATTTCCAGTTGCCCGTCTCCTGTTTTCCAATTGTCCCTCTGTTATACGTCTAAGTAAACATTTGTTCTGCTTATCGTTTCTCAGCAAAGACATGAATCACTCGCCCAGAAGAAACCACAGAGGCAGCTGTTGCCGATTAGGAGCTGACATTTGGGAACAGGCCCGCTTAGCAGGACTCCAGAGCGAAGTTTGCTTTTGCCTGGTCCTTCTAGAAGAAGGAGAAGGAGGAAGAGGAGGAGGAGGAGGAGGAGGAGGAGGAGGAGGAGGAGGAGGAGGAGGAGAAGGAGAAGGAGAAGGAGAAGGAGAAGGAGAAGGAGAAGGAGAAGGAGAAGGAGAAGGAGAAGGAGAAGGAGAAGGAGAAGGAGAAGGAGAAGGAGAAGGAGAAGGAGAAGGAGAAGGAGAAGGAGAAGGAGAAGGAGAAGGAGAAGAAGAAGAAGAAGAAGAAGAAGAAGAAGAAGAAGAAGAAGAAGAAGAAGAAGAAGAAGAGAAGGAGGAGGAAGAGGAAGTGACTGCTGCTGCTGCCTAGGACATGCATGATGGGACACTATTAGCAGGGTCTGCCCTAGTATCTTATGAAGGAATGCTGACTATAAAAGGTTCTAGCTTCGTAAGTTGGTACACAAATATGATCTCAGCACTAGGGAGGCAGGACCAGTAAGGGTATAGGTTTGAGCCCACACTGGGCAGCATAGAAAGAAAGAAAGGAAGGAAGGAAGGAAGGAAGGAAGAGAGAGAGAGAGAGAGAGAGAGAGAGAGAGAGAGAAAAGAGAAAGAAAGAAAGAAAGAAAGAAAGAAAGAAAGAAAGAAAGAAAGAAAGAAGGAGAAAGAAAGAAAGCATGGGGTGAGAGTGTGGGAAGGGGTATGGAAAAAGAAGGGGACAGAAGAAGGAACAAAAGGAGGGAGAAAAGGGATGTTTGAACTTCCTACGTGCATCTAACCTATGGAGTCTTGTAAGAAGTGCCTTATCTGGCTCTGCACCTTGGGTGGGGTCTTGGTGTCCCTGGAGGCAGGCATGTAGAAGAGCAGATGCCCCCTGTTCCACTTCATGTCTTACGCATGGTACAAATGGGCTTTAAGTCTCTGCTCAGTCTTTTTGCTTTATTCAGCTGTGGTTGCTGTTGCCTCCCTTGGACTGGGCATGCTTACTGGGAGAGATGTGTGGGGGCTTCTTTTTCCTGCTTGCTTGTGATATCTGCTTTCCAAACATCACTATGACATCATCAGACAGCTAGTGGGAACTGTACACCAACAAAGGACGGATTAAGACAAGAAAAGACAAAAGCTCCGGGAAGAAGGAGATCCAGTAGATACCCGAGCTAAAGACAGAGGCCAGGTGGGTAAGGACTGGTGTGTAGTCATTCAGGCTGCAGGGACAGCTGAAGCATCAGGGGCCTAGACAGAATGCCTCAAAGACAAGAAACTCTGATAGTGGATTAGCTGCTGTGTTTTACCCTGAGGAAAATCTTCTAAAAAGCTGTAGATGGGTCTGGAGAAACTTAACTGCATGTACAAAAAAAAAAAAACAACAAAAAAAACAAAAACAAAACAAAAAACAAAACAAAAAACCTAACTAAAACAAAACAAAACAAAACAAAGCAAAGCAAATGGAAATGAATTGATTTTTTTACTTTGGTTTTAGGAAAAACAAAATGAGACTGGCATTAATTCAAATCATGTTGTTTGACTCAACAGTAAACTCTGTGAACAACAAATATTAATTTAACAAAAGCATCTTGCCAGGGCTAGGAAGAGGGGACAGGAGTAAGAAGGTTGTGGTGTCACCTTAGTAAAAATCAGGCGCTGCAACTGGAAGCCAAGTCATTGTTCTTGTTGTTGAAAGTTTTGCACATTTGGGATAGAATTTGAGGCCTTGTGCATGCTGGGCAAGCTGTTCTATCCCTGAGCCACGCCCCTAGCCCCTCCCTGAGGGATTCTAGGCAGGGGCTCTACCACTGAGCCACGCCCCCAGCCCCTCACTGGTGGATTTTCAGCAAGCTCTTTAATGTGGATCTATATCCCAGCTCCTTGGAAACCAAATCTTTGTAAGGCCTGGTCAGTCATGCCGCTTGTGGGGGCTCCAGCAATGGTCTTCCATATAGTGCTCAGCCCCATCTCCAAAAGGTCCCAGCATAGCACCCCCAGCTGAGGTGAAGCCTTTCAGCACAGGAACCTTTGAGGGGTGACATTGCGAATCGAAAGCATGACAAACGACAAGAGCGTTTACTTTTTTTCAACAAGTGACAAATTACACCAAACATTTCTGAGTTCCTGTTACTTCCTCAAGGTCAAAAGCATCCAATGCGTTCTTCATTCAAAGCGCGCTGTGTCCACGGAGGTCAACCGTAAGGGACCAGCTCGTTCTGCTTCACACCAGAGTCTGCTGGGAACAGACAGATCCCAGCTTGGCTTGCCAGTTACCCAGATGGGCCCTGTAATTCTTCTGTAGATGAGTAGATGCTTGGGAATACCAGTCAAGAGCTTCCACAAGCCAGAAGTAAGACCAAGTCTCTGACCTCCTGGGCCTTTGGGGGAAGCTGGACAGTTTGCTGCTCTAACTAGCATTGAAGTCCTAGAAAATTTATTTTTTAAAACAGAAACAATGGGTTGGAGGCCAGGCCCAGTGAAGGAGATCTAGAGGAAAAGGAGCAGGCCAACACATCCCACAGCACCTTGGGTCAGAGCTCCATCTCCCAGGAACTTCAGGGTATGCTAACAGCAAGACAGCGTGGTTAAGAAGTTTCTCCCCCTGGGTGGAGGTGGCACATGGCTTTAATCCCAGCATCTTGGAGACAGAGGCAGGCGGATTTCTAAGTTCGAGGCCAGCCTGGTCTACAGAGTAAGTTTAGGACAGTCAGGGCTACACAGAGAAACCCTGTCTCAAAAAAAAAAAAGAAAGAAAGAAAGAAAAAAAAAGAAAGAAAGAAAGAAAGAAAGAAAGAAAGAAAGAAAGAAAGAAAGAAAGAAAGAAAGAAAGAAAGAAAGAAAGAAAGGAAGAAAGAAAGAAAGAAAAGAAAGAAAGAAAGAAAAGAAAGAAAAGAAAAAAGAAAAAAAAGAAGTTTCTCCCCCACTTTACCGTGACAGCCAGAACTATCAGGTACTGAGGGACAATTTTCTTCCTTTCATTCTTGAGGAATAGGCCCAGAGTGCTTTCACCTGTACTTGCTTTGACGCCTCCTTGTGATCCTTTAACTGGGAAGGATTTAGACAGGAGACTCACATTCCCTGTTGCCTGCCGCCTGGAAACTTTTAGGAGTTAAGAAACTATAACCTCTAAAGCCCAGCTGCTCCCTCACAGTCACTGTCTAAGTTACTTTTCAATTCTGCAACAAAACACCACCACCATCGGCCTTGCAGGAGCCAAGCGATCAGAGTCCGCCATGGTGAGCAGGTACCGCAGCAAGACTCGGACATGAATGGCGGGAACAGAGAGCTGAGCTCGCACATCTACAAACACAAGCCTGAAGCAGAGACAGGGACCTGGAAGTCTGGGGATTTTTACTCTCAAATTCAGCCCCCAGTGTTGTACTTCCTCCAGTAAGGCCACACCTCCCAAACCTCCCCAAACATTAACTCCTCTAACTGGAGTATCCAAATACCTGAGACTTTGTATGGGGCACTGTCTCATTCAAACCAGCGCAGCCTCCTCTTGTTCTGGAATCCTGCATCTGAACCTCGTGCTCGCAGTGTGACTATAAACTCCCGAGTGTGGATTGTCTTGTGGTAAGCGATAGCCAAGAGCGGCAGCAACAAACAGATCCCATTGCATAAGCAAGCAATATAATTATTTGTTTCTTATTCACATGTGAGCCGTTGGTGGGGGCAGTTGTCTGTGTGGCCATTCAGGACTGAGGTTCCCTCTGTACTGCAGCCCCACGCCTCACCCGGTCCTCATTTGATCACGTCAGCATAAGAGAGAAAAGGAGCTCAGAGGAGGAGTTTCTGGAGAGTTAGAACATAACGCTTTTTGTTCTCATCCATCTAACTAAGCTTCGGTGAGTATTGAAAACTCATTTTGGGGGAGAATCAGAGACAGCACCCACCTGTGCTCCTGTTTTGGGGGTTTAATTTTTGTCTGTGGTAAACATAACCTGACACTTTGCAACCTAGGGGAGGGAGAAATGTACCTCATCCTGGAATTCTCAGTCACGGTTCGTCATGGTAGGGAGGGTAAGGCAGGAACTTGAGCACAGCTAGTCCCATCACATCCACAGGCCAGAGCAGACAGAAATGCATGCACACATCCTCACAGCCTTGCCTGCACGTGCTCAGTTTTCTCTCTTCCCTGCTTCCAGTTCAGGGTCTGCTGCCTAGGGAGTGATACCACCCACACTGGCCTGGGTCTTCCTCCGTCAGTTAACTTAATTAAGATAAGCTATCATTCCAATATGCCCACAGGACAACCCAATGTATATAATCCCTCACTATGAGTCTACCCAGCTTATTTTAACTTGTATCAAGTTAACAATTAAAGCCTACCATCATAGTCCCCACAAATAATTATGTCTATTTCCTGACCAACCATTTCTTTTTTTTTTTTTTTTTTTTAAGATTTATTCACTTGTGCTCGCTTCGGCAGCACATATACTAAGATTTATTTACTTATTTTATTTTATGTTGCTCTCTTCAGACACACCAGAAGGGGGCATCTTATTCCATTAAGATGGTTGTGAGCCACCATGTGGTTGCTGGGAATTGAACTCAGGTCCTCTGGAAGAGCAGTCAGTGCTCTTAACCGCTGAGCCATCTCTCCAGCCTCTTTTCTGACTAAATATTTCTCCCCTGAAGGCAGAGCATGAAAGAGCCTTCAAAGAAGGCTCCTTGGGAACTTAGCACAGGCTGAGGCACTGACCACCCTCATTCAGATCTGAGACCCCGGGAGAGACACCAAGGCTCAGGGCTCAGGGCTCAGGGCTCAGGGCTCAGGGCTCAGGGCTCAGGGCTCAGGGCTCAGGGCTCAGGGCTCAGCTCCTCCTGAAATTCATCACACCTGTACCCTTGCAGCCTCCCAGATAAGGCTAAGCCAGCAGCCACTGTGGTTGCCTCAGGAGACAGATTGAAAGTTGGTCTTTATGGCCACACAAACCTCATCCTGGCCTCTGGCCACAGAGGTCACATCTGTGCTGAAATCCATCCCACAGTGCCAGGCAGGTGGGCATCAATCGCCTAACGAGACGTAGCTACATTTGGAAACTCTAACGTCTGCTCATCCATCTCTCTCGGGGAAGTCTCGCAGTCCTGGGCTGAGCAATGGAGAAGTGGGCCATGTCCTTGAGAGAAAGCAACAGAGAGACAAAAGCCAGACTAGGGAAGCTGAAAGAAAAAACAGAGGGAAGCAGGCTACAAATGCACTGCTGTAGTCAGAGGGGGAGAATACGACACAAGATTGTGTTTATCTTCTCTCTCCCTCTCCCTCTTCCTCCCTCTCTCCCAAAGAGCCTCCTCTCTATAATCTCACAGCCATATCTGTGTACCCTGGATATGTGGTGCAGGGTCCTCATTTGTCCCCTTGATCTTACCTTTGTCCCCTAAGTTAATCCTTTGTGATGGGTGTGGTAACCCAAATCTGTAATCACAGAATTATGGAGGCAGAAGGAAGAAGATGAGGAGTCCAAGGTCGTCCAAAAACCAGAAATCAAACCAACCAACCAACCAACCACCCACCCAACCAATCAACCAACCAACCACCCATCCACCCAACCAACCAACCACCCACCCACCCAACCAACCAACCAACCAATCAGCCAACCACCCAACCAACCAAACAGGAGTTCAGAGGTAGCATGCTTGCCTGGAATCTAATGTGCCAGTGTAGGGATGGGGTCTAACGTATTGATAGAGTACTTGCCTAGAATTTATCAGTTAGGGGCTGGGGGCATTTGTGCTCAAGGTTCTGGGTTCCAATCTCAGCACTGGAAGGAAGAAAGAACAGAAGGGGTGAGAGAGAGAGAGAGAGAGAGAGAGAGAGAGAGAGAGGCAGAGGCAGAGACAGAGACACAGAGACACAAAGGGAAGTAGTGATTTAAACCTGTGCCCTCCAGACCTCCAGCGATCTAGATCTTAGAGTCTGCGGAGGAATCTTAGGCAAATTGGAGAAGTTGGGGATCGGAGACTGGTTCAACCAATCTCCAATTCTCTCTATTCCATGTGTGAGGGCTGAGGCTGCCTCTTATGGCTCGTGTCTCTATTCTCTTATCCAACCCTGATTTCCTCGAAGCAGCTAATTTTAGCCATAAGCACATTTTTTTTTATTTTAGCCATTTAAGTTGAAGTCCCTAAATGACAGTGTCCTTCTTATGTGTTCCCTTGTCCCTAATGCTGAATGCATGATGTTTTTCTAACGTGCAGGTTTTCAACTTTCAGCAGGGTCTTCAGTGTGTCCCCAAACTCAGAGCCTTGTACAGATTAAAGACTAAAACGTAGTCGAGTGTGATACACCCCTGTGTACCAGTGCTGGAGAGGCTGAGGCGGAATGATCTCACTTTAGGGCCATCTGGGGCTATAGAAAAAGAATAAGAGAGGAAGGAGAGGCAGGAGGGAGGGAGAGGGGAGTCGAGGTGTTGTGGAGGGGCGAGGGGAGTAAAACAGTGAAAAGAAAGAAGAAAGGTATTGGGGAGATGACAAATCTCCAGCCCCCACATAAAAGCCAGGCAGACAAGAGTCCGCCTGAATCCCAGCACCCAGAAAGCAGAAAGAAATGGGTCACAGAGGCAAGCTGGGTTACCTCCACAAACCAGAATCAGCCAGTCCGGGTTAAGCAAGAGACCCGATCAATAAACAAAGTGGAGAAGGACTGAGGACAACTCCCAACTTCAGGCCTCCGCAGCACAGACACGTGTGTATGCACATACGTGTGGGCTCATGTGAACACAAAGGAAAGCATGCATACAACACAAGACAGAATTGTCCTGAGGAGGTATTAACTCTGCAAGATGCTGTATTGTCTCCCCAGTTTGTGTTTCAGAACCATTGGTGGCATGGCCACTAGAAACAATAGCCCCAGAATCACCCACTCAGCCCCTGTTGGGAGACCTGGGAGTCTATTGAAAATAAATTAGTAATGCCTCATTCTCAATGAGAAAAGTCTCAGGGAGATTTATAATTTTATTTTTTTCCCTAAGTGCACAGAATAACATAAATCAAAAGGAGCAATACCCTACCTTGTGTTTTGACTACTCTGACCCTCTTCAACCTCTGCCAATTTTTATCTCATTTTTGTTTAACTTTATACATCAGAGTTTAATTTGAGAGCTGGTCCAGAAGACAGTGATGTATAGGTTATATCAAGTGTGGCCGAAATTACCCTGTCCCCAGGGACTTCGGAATGAAGGGAGGGTCCTGGTCCTGTGGCAGGGGTGGAAGAGGAATGGTAGAGTTTGCCCCTTGAACCCATCCTCCCTCCACCCAGCCACCTTCCCCCCTGCCTCTCATTTATTGATTTGGCCCCATTTGAAGAGCTCACAAGATTGCGTCCATTCAGAGCCTGAGTCTTCTGCCCAGCCGCAGGCTCTCCGGATCGGCTGCTGTGGACAATGTCATTTTCCAAACCTGAAAAAGAGTTCTATTAGCATTGATTTTTCCTCTTTAAATTGTTATCTTCTCAGGAAAGTGTGCCCAGTTGGCAGCGTCGTCTGTCTAGCCGGAGAGATTGCTGCATTGGCTTGTCTGAAATGTCCAGAGAGATGGCTGTCACCTACCTCACTGGGTTCATGGTGAGAACAGATGAAGGGGCCAGGCATGGTGGTCCATGCTTGTTCTGGGGAAGCTGGAGCAGGAAGAGCATCACGAGTCAGGGGGCTCACGTTTAGGGTTCTAAGTATGTTCTACCACGCCCAGAATAATTTGCTGCCTCTTTTTTTTTTTTCTTCTTCTTTTTTAAATAAACTTTACCTTTTTAGGGCTCAGCCTTTTAAAATATGCTTTCTCTTTTGGCACTCATCACAGTTTGAACTCACACACTGTGATTTGATTCTTGTCTGTCTCCCCCACAGGATTCTAAAGACACAGTCCAGTTCTGCAATTAAATGTGAGGGGAAATTTCCTGTGTGTTTATTTGCAACCAAGGATAGGAAAGGGTTGAGCACACGGGAAAAGCTCAAGAACTATTCGTGATTGGTGTGTGTGTGTGTGTGTGTGTGTGTGTGTGTAGGTCCAAGGGCAACTTTGGGGGGGGGATCAGTTTTATTGTGGGTTCTGGAGAATGAACTCAGGTTGTCAGGTTTGGCGGCAAACTCTTTTACCCAGATTCTCCTGAGACTGGCTAGCCGGCCTCAGCAGTTACGCGTGCTGGTGACTGTGGAGCATATAGGGTTAGAGGGGAGGCCTTCGACTCCCTGGGATTCAGGTAGGAACTGGAGCAGCAGACAGGGAATCCAGGCTGCCTTTGGTTGTTTGGTTCAGAGTGGCTGAGAAACCAGATCAGGAAAGCATTGAGAGATGGATAGACTTGGGAACTGGGTGATGATGCCAGTGGTGGTCAGAACCTCCAGGAGATACTTCCTCTGCTCCTGTACTACTCTATATGGGATCAACCAGCCACATGTATGGCTATTGAAGCCCAGATTGTGGGAGCTCTGAACTGACATGAATCCTATAGCATACATGACAGTTTTCAAATGCCTTCTTGAATGAAATGCAAAATGTCTCCCTAATAAATTTTTATATTGGGAAAAAAAACCTCCTCCTATAAATATTCACCATTGAATAAGGATGATTAGGACTGAACTCTTATGCTTTTGTGGCTGGAGCTATGTTGAACATTTTACCACCTAGTAACTATATCGGAGAGGTCATCCTGAAGAAGCCATCTAAAATATGTTTTTAAAATATCTTTAGATTCGTTATAGAATTCTGTGGTATAACAGGAAGGAAGCCTAAACAAACAGAAAATAATCTAAATACTTAAACAGTGGGATGATAAAAATAACAAGAGAGATGCCAGGGGCGGAAAGATGCTCGATAGGACCTTCAGCTCCAGAGAATGCACTGCCCTCTTCTGGTCCCCACAGGCACTGCATGCACATGCGTGAACTGGCACACAGATGTACACGCATATACAGAACTAACAAAAATCTAAGTCTTCTTTCAAGAGCTATAATAATAACGCAACAGAGTGACACACAACCAAAGATTAGAACATGACAAAGTATGATAAGAGACTCAAACAAAAATCCTAACTTTCCATTGAGTTCTCTATTCAGTGTGGCCATAACTGCAGAAGAGAGGCACCCAAGGAAGGAAGGGGTGGCAGTCAGGCCTAAGGGCCAACCTTTGACCTGGGTGGGGTTGGAGGATAGCTTACCTTTAATTAAATCTCATTTAAGAAGCTTTTGAGAGGAGCACTCTAGGTGCATCAAATAACAATGGCTGACCTTGGATCCACCCAAGCTCTGTAAATGCTGCAGGCAGTGAGTTTGGTCACACACACACACACATACACACACACACACACACACACACACACACACACACACACCAAATCTCAAGCTTTCAGGAGTAACCTTCAAGCCTTGGACTTGCAGGCCTTTAGCCAAGGCTCTGCTTCTCCAGTCTACCTATGATTCCTCCACAGAATAAAAGGTCTTGAGCACACATAGGTCAGGATCAATCTGCCTGCCTGCCTCTCTCTCTCTCTCTCTCTTCCCTTCTCTTTCCCTCCCCCTTCCTTCTCTCCTTTCTCCCTCCCTCTCTCCCCCTCCCTCCCTCTCCCGGTTTCCCCATTTTCCTCGTTTTCCCTCCCCCTTCTCTCTATTGCTAGTTGAGCTGGTACACCATCAGCACCCAAGCTTTGCCAACGTGTTCCTCTTCAGCTGTTTTTCTGCCTTAGAACCTCCGGAGCTAAGCCCTGGAGATTGACCTAGGCAACAGTTTCAATGAGCTACCTTCACCACTAGTGTCAGCTGGGGTGTTTGCAATATGGAGCTCAGGCAGCAGAGGGGAGAAAGAATCTGTAAGGAGGGTGGGTTACTGGCAGGTCTTGGGTTGTGACTCTCTGGAAGAACAAGGCTTCTAGAGGAGACTGCGGCTGGCTCTGGGATCCTGGGCTCAAGTTTCTCTAGGACCCTGGACTCCAGCAGACTTTGGATTAGCATCCCATCTTCCCTATTCTCTCCCCTTTCTTTTACAAATCATCTCCTTAAGAAATCTTTTGAGTGATCATTTAAATGTAAATGTTTTCTCCTTTAATTTAAAATACAGTGTCTGGTGGCTGCACGGTGCCTGTAATCCCAACTTTTAGGGAACTAAGGCTGGAGGAATAGAAGTTCAAGGCCAGAAAGTAGAGTTCCCCCCCCGCCCCTCCCCCAGTGTCCGTCTGTCCCCCACTATGTACAGGGAAGAGGCACAAACACGCACTGTAGGGACTGCGAATGAGACTGGTCGGCTCTAAGTCTACCGGCAGGCTCTGGTACCGTGGGTGGAGAGTGCTGGAGCGAACATCTGCATTCAGATCAAGTTAGGTCTGGAAAATGGAAAGGGCTGGGGGCCGAGGAAGAATCGGTTTTAAGAGGCGGGGCAAGGGTGGGGAAGTGAATGGTGAAAGAGATACAACTGAATGAAAGTAGAAAGGGGGCCTCCTGGGGAAAGAGATGGGGATCCAGCAACCTAGAGACCAAGAAAGAGCGGAGGGCTGAGAAGGAGGGCCCGCCCCCCGTTTCGGGCCCGCCCCCTTTTCGGGCCCGCCCCCCCCTACGAAAAATTCTGTATGAAAATGCCATAAGGAGTTTAAAAGGGGGAGAGTACTTGAGAAATGGCTTTGCGGTCCAGTGCTTGCTGCTCTTGCAGGGGACCTGCCTTCTTTACCAGTGCTCCTTTCGGGGGACTCACAACCACCCCTATCTCCAGCTCCAAGGGATCCAAGCTAGAAGCATCCAAGCCACCTACCTCTGCAGATGCCGCAGCTGAGTGTGGGGTGGGTGGGTGAGGAAAAATCCTCTCTCCAACCCTAGGCTGACAAGAGTTTCAGGCAAAACCCCTTACCTAGCATCACCCCGGAAGCCACAGCTGGTCCTTGTGATGTCCCTGAATAGAAAAGGGGGTCCTAGCAGAGCAAAGCAGGGCCGCACGGTAGGAGACAAAGAACACTTTGAGAAAGAAAATCGCTCGTTTATTGAAATACTGAGCTTATATAATACACCAGGATGAGAAATGCCAGCGTTTGCTGCACTAATCAAAAAACGGGAAATGCATGATAGAGATGCTAGGAAAGGATGGTGTCTGCAATAAAAGTCGGCATCCTTAAAGCACCCCTATTTCAACCTCACCACGAGAGCTTCTTTTAAACGCTCTTTACAAACACACCAACACACACACACACACACACACACACACACACACCACTCTTTGTTTCTTTTCTTTAGAGAAGTCTTTCTCTTTAACTCCCTTTGGGAAACTTCTTATAAATGAGGATTTGCATCTCAAGGGATTCCTCTGGTTAGGAAAGTGTTTTATTAAAAAAATATATGTTTGCCACAGAACGTGGAGCGGTATAATTAGCTGGTCCCTTCTGTTTTATTTTAAAAGGCTGTACGGCCAAGTTCTAATTAAACATATTCTCAGGACCTTTGAAGTGAGAAGGTGCCTTCAGAATCTCAAAAGGGGCGCGAAGAATGAGGAAGCAACGGCTTAGGGGGGTGAGGCAGAAAGCTGGGCTCTGGCCAGGTCACCAGGCACGTGGCACTGTAGCCCCGTCCTTCCTCCCTCCCTCCCTGCTGTGAGCACAGATCTATACACTTGTACCATGCTGCCACTGGTGGGATGTGAACCTCTGCCCTGTGTTCTCAGGGGTCACACAGCGAATGAACTGATTTTGTTTAAGCAGAGGCTACCCGAGTCCCTGGCAGGGATGCTGGGGAGAAGACTCCATAACAGCATATCATCTTTCCAGTGCAAATGGCTACGACCCCTGCCAGCTAGGGCATTCCGATGTGGGTCCCCCTTCAGAGTTCTTGCCTTGGAAGTGGCGTAAGAGTGGTCCGAATGATTAGCTCACTTGAGTTTCTAAACCCGGGGATAAAATTGTGCTCTCTACCAGGCTACTTAAAACTTGGCTGACTTGACCCAGAGAGGCAGAGCCCTATCTGTATTTGTATAACAATAGAGTAGGGTTGGTCTCCCTCCCAGGAGAAACAAACAACCCAGGACTGCAAGTATTCTGTCCCCATACAGGATAATCTAGATCCCACAGGCGTTAAGAATCCAGAGAGAAACCATCCGATCCAATTTATGCTGCCATTATGCTCTCATAAGTTTGGCCTTCCAGTGGAGTATGATCATCTTACTAGGGGTAAGAAACAGGACTCTCTCTACCCTAGCAGCAGTCAGGTGTCTTGAGTTCCTCAGCTAGGGATGGGGTTTTGTTCCTACCTCCCCAACTCCATGCTGAGATTTTGTCGGACTTAAGCATGTTGTGAAGTTCATATATGCAACTGCCCTGCTGTGCTCGAAAAGCAGATTCACTGTAGTCATGGCTGCCTCTGGCTCTCACTACCTGCTCCACTTTCCTCAAGGATCCTGAGCCTTGGGTGGAGGAGGTTCAATAAATGGGGATACAGGAGGGAAGTGGGGGGCTAATATGGTCAAAATACATTGTACGAAATCTTCAAGGAATTAAAGTGCAATGTGTTTGTGTGTGTGTGTGTGTGAGAGAGAGACAGAGATCTCAAACTTTAACTTAACATACATATTTATTAAATACACAGAGTTCAGATATATTTCTTTCCAAATTTGCACCTTGACATACTGTATAACAAACACCCTCTCTCTAGCAAGCACCTTCGTGCCCATTAGAATCTCTTTAGAAGTTTGTAGATCTTTGCCCTGGTGGCTGACAGAGATGCAAGTGGTGCAAGCCCTTGGGACCCACTCAGTGGCTCGGCTGACTCTGGAGATGGCTCAGCAGTTAGGAGTTCATACTGCTTCTCCAAATGACCTGGGCTTGGTTACAGTTCCCATGTAGTGAGGCTCACACCCATCAATATGGCCAGTTCTACAGGACTGAAGACTTCCTTTGGCCTCTGCAAGCATCTATACATATGGTGGCATATATGCACACAAATGCACATACTTGAATAAAAAACAAGAATGCCATTTAGGAAGGCTGAGGTCGTAGCTTCCTGGTAGGGGCCTTGACTTGCACGCTTGGTTTCAACCCCCAACACTATAAACCAAAAAAGTATGTGGCCTGGCTGGCGATATAGCTCAGCCGTACTGCACATGCTCAGTGCATGAAAGACCCTGGATTCCAGGGTCTAGTAGCACAACAAAGGCTATTTAGTCATTCCACACTCTTCTTCCCTTCTTTGAAAAAAATTTTTTTAATTAATTCATTTTATATGTATGAGTCTTTTGTCTGAACCTATGTGTGTATGTGTACCGTGTATGTGCCTGGTTCCCATGGAGGTCAGAAGAGGATACTGATCCCAATAGTAGTGAGTCGCCCTATGACTACTGGGAGCCAAAGTGCTCTGTCTGCAAGAGCAGTAAGTACCCTTAACAGCTGAGGGACCTCTACAATTCTTTACCTTTTTCCTTTTCTTTGTCCTTCCTTTCTTCCTTCCTTCTTTCTTTCATGTTTCTTTTCTGGGCTTGCTTTGTTTTGCTTTGTTTTGTTTTGATCAACTATGTTTCACTATGAAGCCTTGACCGATCTCAAACTCACAGAGATCTGCCTACTTGGGCCTCCTCCATGGTGGGATTCAAGGTGTGTCCTATGGAACCCCAGCCTTATTTGGTAGTTCCTTATAGAACTAAGTATGTCTTTACCATGTAGACCCATCAGTCACACCCAACAGAAAGGAAAGGATATGTTGTCTCACACAGAACCTGTACCTGCGTATTTATAACAACTCCATTCACGAGGATTCCTGTTTCACGAGGATTGGCTGCTGAGTGGGTCAGCTAGCTTTGGAATAACCACACAAGGGAATGCATCTTAGGAATGATATGAAACAACTTGTGGATTCAGCATGGGCCAGCTTCAAATGCCCTGTATTAACATAGAAAGCAGACTCCCAAAGTGACACAGTATGTAACTTTGTTTATTCACGCTATGTTTTAGAACAAATTTTTCGAGACGATGACTAATGTCTCAGTGGTTCAGGTGAATGGCGGTTCTGGCCTGAGGGACTGCGAGATAAGGACAGGTGGCAAATAATTTGCTTATAAAAGGGGAGCCAAAGACATTTTGGTCTTGAGGGGCATGTGAGATGCGGTTTTGCTGTATAGCTCAGACTAGTCTTGAATTTTTAATCCTCCTGCCTCGGCTTTCTGAAGTGCTAGGATTACAGGCATGCCGCTATGTGTTACTTAGAATTTTATTGCTGTGAAGAGACACTAAGACCGTGGCAACTCTTATAAAGGAAAGCATTTAATCGGGGCTGGCTTACAGGTTCAGAGGTCCAGTCCATTATCATCACAGCAGGAAGTGTGGCAGCATCCAGGCAGGCATGGTGCTGGAGGAGGAGCTGAGAGTTCTGCATCTTGATCAGCAGGCAGCCGAAGGAGACTGTGTGACACACTGGGCAGACCTTGAGCATAGGAGACCTCAAAGCCTGCCTCTAAAAACACACTTCCTCCAAGAAGGCCACACCTACTCGAACAAGGCCACACCTCCTAATGGTGCCACTCCCTATGGGCCAAGTATTCAAAAACAGGAGTCTATGGGGGCCATACCTCTTCAAACCACCACATTCTCCCAGGCCTGATATGTTCCAATTCTTGATAGCAATGATAATAAGAATTTATGTATTTATCAAAACCAAGAAGACTATATGTCAAAAGTGAGTTTTACTTTATGCAAATTACAAAGATTAGTTTTAAAATCAACAGATAGTGGTGGGTATGAGAGCTGTCTGAAGTTGACTCCCCCCTACCCAGTGTTCATTCTGGTTTCTTGGGATGATTGGTAAGCCTCTTGGGGCTGTGTCCTCTCCAGTGATAGCTACTGATACTCCTTAGAAGTGGAGCGTAAGGAAGGACTTCGATTATTTGAGATGCGAATGTTTTATTATTTTGAGTGTGAAAGGGTTTGTGTGGCTTTATCTCCAGCTCACACTGCCTTCAAGTTTGCAGTGCTCCTACTCCAGCCTCCTGAATACTGGATTACTAGCTGAGAATGGAAAAGGTTTGCTTTCTTAATCACATTATTGCTATTTCATTCTTCTCCTGTTCATTGGCTATGGGCACAGATGCACGGTGTCGTATTTCATGTCTGACATTCTCCTGTGCTTCTGAAATGACGTACCCACGAAGTGAGGTCATGTTGGAGACACTCGGTGAGAGAGAGAGAGAGAGAGAGAGAGAGAGAGAGAGAGAGAGAGAGAGAGTAAGAAAACTGGATTCCTGTTGATTTCCTGTTGATAAAACTGAGCCAGGTCCTGGGATATCCTTATGCCTCCGTGATCTAGTATGTGTGAACTGGGGAATGCTTGGATTGTAAACGGGGAATCTACTTGTGTGTCTCTGAAGTGGTCCATACTCTGACAACTTAAGACAACTGAACAACAGAGGATTTTCCAGAAAAGTTGGGCATGAAGTCTCACCATTAGCTGAGGAGCAATTGGTTATTGATAACTACCAGGAGAGAGAGTTGGCTTTCTTTCAGGGTGTGTTCCCCTGGTAGGTCTACCATTCCAGTGGATGGCTGCACAGCTAAGAGCATCCAGACAGCATCGAGGGAGCTGGATGGGTTTAAAAAGAAGTAAATACGCAAAGTTAAGTGGGTATGAAATGGGAGTGGATCTGGGAGAAGGTGGAGGAGAGCGATCAGTGGGAAAGGCTCAAGTTAATAATAATAATAGTAATAAATTATATAAACATGTGGGGAATGAGCTGAGAAGAGGCTAGGGAGACAGACAGCAGGAAGCTTGCCTGCATGACTCTTTCTTGTGCTATAGTTCCTGTCCTTGCTTCGCTCAACATTGGACATTTGTTATCTGGATGTATGAGATGGAATAATAAGCCCCGCCCCCTCTGTCACATTGAGAAAGAAAGAAAGAAGGAAAGAAAGAAGGAAAGAAAAACACATACACAAAAAACAAAAAAAGAAATGTTCTTGAAATGCTACAAAGCATGTATCCAACAGACGACAAGAAGGAGGACTAGGCTCCGGAATCCAAATGATTGAAAAATAGAAACATGGTGGCATTACAAAGCCACCATGACTTGGAAGGACTGAGAAGGAGAAGAACCACAGCTAAAAATGCCTCCTTGCTGACAAGGATGAAGAGTGAGGGGGGCACGGCCAACCTGCTTGTGGGAGCGGAAATAGATGCGGCCATTTTAGCACGGTTATGTCAGAGCCTTGCTCCCTCTGCAACCCAGCGATCCCACTGCTGCAAATGCACATCGGAATGTGTGCCTTCTCACAGAGAGTTGCACACACACACACACACACACACACACACACACACACACACACTGTTTCGTATTGTAGCCTGGACCACTCAAAATCATCTTACTACAGAATTCTGAGATTATAACCACAGGATGTCTAGCTGGCATTTTGTTTATTTTATTTTGTTTTCTATTGTATTTTTAAATCATAGGCCCTGGAAAAGAAAAGACAGAAATAAATACAAATGCCTACTAAACTTTAATGCATCCATAGTATAAAAATTTGAAGACAAACCAGCTATATATAACCACACAGTTGAGTCTCATAGATACTACAGAGTAAAGGACACAATACAAGTGACCCATTTGGTGTCATTCTGCTTACACCTAAGTGTGAACAGTAACAAGGAGAAGCATAGTGGTGTGTGGGGGGGGGGGCCTAGGAAGTGAGGACTGGCATTAGGAGGAGGTGGGGATTTTCAGTGCCAGCTGCAGCAAGTACTCACTGCTGTTCAAAAATTTCTTCCCTACAGGGCTGAGGTATGGGCTCACTGTGTAGGTAGGTCAAGCTGGCTTTGATTTTGAAATCCTCCTGTCTCACCTGTTTAAGAATTGTGATTACTAGCTGAGAAGTAATTTTTTTTAATTATTTAGCTGAAGTTTTTTTTAAATTATTTAGCTTAATCATATTTAAACAGGCTCTAGATAATCCTACCTTTTCTTTATCTTATAGCATATATATATATATATATATATATATATATATGCATGTGACTGTGTATGTGTATGAACATATGTGTGAATGTGTATATATCAACATATACATATGCCACTATGCATGGCAGGCTCTTTTTGGACTCACAATCCTCCTGCCTCAGTTTCTCCAGTGCTGGGAGAATGTTCTAAAAAAATTCTCTTTGCTCCTCTGTGTTTGTGAAGTGTCTCACACACGGTTACAGGTAGCCAGCAATGAGCCAAAAGGAAACGTAGAAAAACACCTAGCAGTCAGGGATGTGCAAGAAACCATTCTAGGTAATGAGTCCTGAGATGATGCTTTCCAGGAGAGACCACCATGGCTTTCCAAGCCTGGTTTCTGCTATTCCTTGCTGTTCCTGCATCCAGAGACCTTTTAAAGGTATATGCTTTTAAGCAAAGTATCAATTCTGTCTCTTGCACTTAATGAATGTTAATCTTACAGAGTGCTCTTCATGATTTAGTACATAGCTCGGAGCAGATTTATTCTTATACAGGTCTACAAAGACTTAAGGTGAGTGCCAGAATCCAAGAGCTTCTCTTTGCCTAGAGATTTCTCATCTAAAACCTCAGGGAGGAGAGATTCAGGGAACCACACCCATTGCCTCTTGGACAATAAACACATTCTGCAGGGGCTGGACATCAGCTTCATGTAGTTTCCGTGTAGAAAAAGCCCTTCATGCCCTCATCTGAACCGACTCCCTTACTTTTTGTTTTAAATGTATGTCAAATACGTCCATTGGCAAGACGACTTAGACAGGTAAGAGTGAAGCAGCCATCGGAAGCTGAGAAGCTGAGGCCGTGAGCCAGAGAAGAGCCAGCAGGTCTGAGATGCCAGCACTCAGGACGGAGATGTTCTGGGGCCCAGAGAGCATCTCCAGGTCTACAGGGTGTGTCTCACCTGAAACAGATCACAGCTAGGGAAAGCAACGGATGTGCCCAACACAACTGTACACCTACTTAAAACATTATGAGGTTTGTTTTACAATCTATTTTCCTTTGCTGTGTGGAATCCGATCACGTGATTCTCCGGCATGACTTTTGTAGATGACAAATGTGTGCCTCAGTGTCAAAAGGCTGGACACACCCGGCAGGCTCTAGGCCACTTTGGCCTACATAGTGAGAAGACCCTGTTCGGACATGGTCTGAATCTTTTCTAGAAGTCAGCAACATGTATAATAAATGGTGGGCATCAAACGTTTAGGGACATTCATCACTCAAGTAAATCTTGTATGTATTTTCCTATAAAGAAGTTGTGTAGTAAGGCTGACCGAGTTCATGCATCCATGTAAACCCAAGTCCCCGAGTACAAGTTATATGAACATAAATGTATGCAAATGCAAAATGAACAGTACATGTGAATACAAAACATAAATTTACATGGGCAAAAGATAATCAAATAGATACAAACATAAACATATACCCACAAACATAGACAGATTTCGGAGGAAAACACTGGTCTGTGTTATGTGCACATGCACAGTTTGGATCCCATTATAGAATCAGGGGCTGGGTGGAGAACTGGTGAGGTGGCTAGTGGGTTAGGGGTGCTTGCTGCCAAGCCTGATGACCTGAGTTCGATCCTAGAGACCCACATAATAGAGGGAGATGAGTGATTCCTACAAGTTGCCCTGTGATCTCCATAAGCATGCTAGAGCATGTATACACACGCATACACACACACACACACACACACACACACACACACACGAAACAAACAAATGCATTAAAATTTAAAATTTCTGTATATGGATATTTTGTCTACCTGTATGTTTGTGCACCGTTAAAACATCTGCTGCCCAAGAAGGCCAGACAGGTCACTCAGTTCCCTCAAACTGGAGTTACAGATGGTTGTGAGCTGTCATGTGGGTGTTGAAAAACAAACCCAGGTTCTCTTAAGGTGTGTGTGTGTGTGTGTGTGTGTGTGTGTGTGTGTGTGTGAACCAGAGGCAGGGATGTCATCGTCTAGAACTTACCTGTGGCTCAGCTGTAGAGCACCTGCCTCACCTGTACAAGGCCCTCTGTTCATCCTCAGTGACCACCACCACCTACCCCCCCCAAAAAAGAAAGAAACAGAAAAGAGTTGAGGATTTGGGTGGAATTCACCTATAGCTGAATAATTAAGGAACAGCTGCATCCTCAGAACAAAGTGACCTTTTCATCAAGTTACAAAACATTAAAGGTTAAAGAATGTTTGAAAGGAAGTTAATACTTTTAAAAACACTGGAGAAATTGCCATCTGCTCAAAGGCCTGACCAAAAATTGAGAGTAAAGTGCCAGGTGGTCTTTGGGAACCTGGGCAGGTTTAGCTTCAGCTCGGAACCATGAATGAGGCTGCCTCCTCCTCTTCCTCTCCCTCCTCCCTCTCCTCCTCCTCCTCCCCCCTCCTCCTCCCCCTCATCCCCCTCGTCCTCCTCCTGAGCCAAGGATCAGGACTTGTAACCCATGGTCTTGCCGCACCTGAGCTCAGGAGAGGAACCCCTTAGCAGGCTGCTCCTAATTGCAATCTCGGAGCCATACTCCTCTCTCACAAGGAGAGCAAATCAATGAGAGTGTCAAATTTTCCCAGCTTCTATTTTCCATCTGACCTGGATGGTGCAAATTCCATTCGCTGCTAACAGGGAAAATAGAAATATCATCGTAGCAAAGCACTTCCTCTAATGAGTGCGTAGAAAGGTCTGAGGGAACCTCTTATCAGCCCCTGCAAAAGCCAGCTCTCCCCCTACAGCAGCTCCCCCTTTCTTCCCTTGCCCTGCTCCACGCTTCCCCACTCTTGCTTGTATTCTTTGTCTGTCTGGGAGGCCTGACCCTGTGACTATCATTCTCATGCTGGCTTTAGGGGCACCACCAAGGGACGGCCAACTAGTGTGCACCCGGCTCTTGAACAAGGCAACAGCAAGCCTGCACGCTAGGGCAGGGGCAGCCCCCGGAGAAGCAGCATCTAGATGCCTTTCTCACACACAACCTAGGCTGAGCTCAAAAGCAGGGCTTGGGGCTCTCTCTCATTTTGATCAGAGATTTTTCTCCTTAGGTCCCAGGTACTTCACATACAGAGAGCTGTTACTGGGTGAGCTGTGGACCAAGTATCCAGCCTCCCATTACTAATACCAAAGCTTGCACTCACTTGCAAGGAACAGGTGTGCATGCCAGTATGTGAAGCGTAGGCCTTCTGTATGCATGGTATCTTCGAAGAGGAACTGAGTTCCTCTGGACTGGGCTACAGAGCCACACCCTCTGTGTTCCTACCTGTTCACGAAGAAGCTTGCATTTATGAAAGGGATTGTGTGACAAACTTCAGAGCAGGAGGGTGATCCTGACCCCTGAGGAGCCTCATCTTTCCGAGCCCAGAGGTGACAGCTGAGAATGACCAAGGAAGGACATTCCTGAGACATAGTCAGAATTGACCCAGCTTGCCAAGTGTAGGCATAGTCTCTTCCCAGGCCTTTCCTCATGAAAACTCTGACCAAGCACACAAGGTAGCAGTAAGAGAAACAGTCCTTTTGCATCTGGACCAAACTCTGCTACCAGCTGTTCACGGTATGTGTCCCCCACTGGGCCTGAGATCAAAACCTCCTCTCTTTGGCCAACACTCTTTAAAACCCTGAGTGACAGGAGCAGCTCGTGCATTAGTCACCTCATGTTGGACATCATAATTTGAAGATGCAGATAAAACCTGCTCAGTGATTCAAAGTCAAAATCAACTCTCTCCCATAGTTATATAGGTAACTGATATTTTTCTGTGGGTTAGCCTACAGCCCAGGTTAGCCCCAGACTCTGAATCCTCCTACCTTAGATTTCAGAGTTCTAGGACTGTAGACTACAAGACAGCAAGCCGAGTTTATTGCTTGGTGTCCTTACAGTTATTGAGCCAGCCTGGTGCCAGGCTCAGCTAAGCTCTGGCCCTCCCAGAGAGACTCCTTGGTTAGTGGCCAGGGAGGACAGCTGTAGTCAACTGGTTTCTGCTGAGCATGTCTAGGGGAGAGGGGCTTAGAGGGGACTCGTGTAACCTTTTAAAGACTCTTGTGGCCTGGAGAAAGAGCTGGGGATTAAGCCTTGTCTAGGGCAACTAGGCTCATCTCTAAGCCTTGTGATGGGAGAGGGGAGAGAGTGCTTATCATTGCACAGCAGACTATAGACACAGCACTTCCCCTCAGGTTAAGGCTCCCACACAGTGGGAAGACACTGCAGAGGGGCCCCCATCCACTCATATGAACTGAGTCAGGTCTCCCACGTGGGAACCACACCCGAAGATGGACTTGCCAGGTCCTTAGAAGACCAAGAGTCCCTGGCCACCAGTGGTAGTCCTGTTTAAAAGCTAGTTCCCCTTATATCCTCCAGCGTACCATGCAGGGTTTCCTTTTGCTGACTAGTGCTTCACAAGTTCCCTTTTGTACTCACTCACAGTGCTGCCTTGAGCCTGAGTGCTTTCTCCCTAACATCCCTCACCAGATGAGCTCTGCCTGCTGAGCCTCCTACCAGCATCTAGGCAGAGCCTATGTCCCCACTCCCAGGAGCAAAGCCACAGTTGATATCCTATGATGTCTCAGGCCTGATGAAACCCGAGAGGCTAATGCAGCTCTAAACTGGGCAACCTTCCCTGATTGTTGGTATGAAATCTTCTCCCTCATGGCAACTTAGATCTCTCTGCTCCGGAATTTTAGTTGTGGGAAGCCTGCTGTGGTCTGAGATGAACAGAGGGCCAACACAGCACCCATACTATTAGAAAGGGTCTAGGGTCTGGCCTAAATTCCTGAGAGTCTCCGCCTGATTCTGCAATCCTGATGATTTAAGTGTAAGAGAAATAGAGGTTCTAAGACATATCTAATCCACTTGGCTAACCACAATGCCTTCAGGGTTACCCAAGAACACCTGTAGACTGTTACCTAAAGTTCCCCCAAACTCTCCCAGCCCACTGTCGCAGAAGGGCCACGCTTTGTCCCTCCTCTGGAGGGCGCTAGAGGAGAGGTGGCAAGGCCAGATTCTGCTCCTGCTCAAAGGGGGAGCCCCAGGGACTTCGCCACATTCCCTCCCCCCCCCCCCCCCCGCGTGCCTAATTTGAATATTTCATTGGCTGCCGCCAGTCTGGTCAATTTATCATGCAAATGCGGGTGCCCTCCGCGCCAGAGAGGAGCCACCGCCCGCGCTGGAGAGCGGCGCCCGATTGGTGGCGCAGACAGCGGCATTTGTAATGTTTTTCTTTGGGCATTAGAGTCATTTACCAATGCCATCGCAGGAACTCCAGGCAGTGCATCACAAGCCACTTAAAGGGTTTTATTGGCAGCTTTGAAACTTCTTAACATGTTCTTTTATTTTATACCAGGTGTCGACCAGAGTCTGACCTTTCTCTCACCCCCTCCCTCCACCCCAAAAGCCCGGAACCTTACAAACTGGTTAGTTCCCTCAGAAATAGTGCACAGGGTGGTGACTGTTATGCTTTGACTTGGGGAGAAAAGCAAAACAAAACAAAACTCAGATTCTAAATGAATGCCCTGAGAATTTTTATGACGGTTAAGGAGGGACTCTTCGAAAGAGAAAACAGAACAGAAAAACAGAGAGGGGGAAAAGAAGGGAGAAAACTCAAGAGACAGAAGGCAGACAACAGTAAAGGCAAAAATTTAGTAAGGGGTTCTGTGCAGGGTGTGCGTAGATCTTTAGATCTTCCAAGCAGAAGAGCCCTGGGGCCAGATACACTTGCATATTACATAATCTGACCCTGCATCGCCCCGCCCCCATGACCCTCGGGCACCCTACCCTCCAAATGCAAGTGGTATTTACTAAGTTTCAAAACAGAGAATAAAATACAAGAGAAAAGAATAAAGCTTCTTGCCCCACTTTACCTGCCCCTATTCAGTGCTGTGTTTGGTCTTCCGTGTTTGGGAAGTGGAAACAGTCACAACACCATCTTGAGTTAGACAGAAAAGAGGAGCGATGTTGGAAGAGAGAAAGGGGAACGAGATTTCTCGTGGTCTGGTAACCCCCCCTAGGCAGTTAATGAGATCATCTCGTTAGGAACGTGGGCTCTATTTGGTCCTCAATGATCCGGTGTTTTGACTGCTGGGACCTCGTCCCCCCTTTATTCGAAGAGCGGAAGAGCTAAAGAGCCCGGTTTAGCCCAGCATCGGGTCACTAACATCCGCGAGCTCTCGCCACCGCGCGGGAGCAGGTGGGCATCTCCGCATCTCCCCATCAGCAAAGAGGTAGCCATTCCTGGCCAGGGGCGATTTCCACTCCTGGCCAAGGGCGAGTCTCTACGTGGCCAGCATCCTCCGCTATCTTAAACATAGGTTTTGTTTGTTTTTCTTTTTAAATGTCCAAATGGTTTCTATGTATCTGTTTCACTCAGTGGAGTTGTGGAGCGAGAGCATGTTATGATGTAGGGGGGATTTGGAGGAAATTCTCCCTTAGAACCCAAGTCAGCAGGTGGGATCTGACCAAGGGGCATTTCCTTGGTAACTGTGCTCTTGAAAGGAGCTTAAAGCAGCTCTGTCCTGTGAAGACGGAAATACAAAGACTTTCAGTTTTCTCTATTTAACCGTCGGTCTCCAAAAAGTTTTCCGTAACTTCGGTAAACGAATGAAAAAACATTTCGGAAGAAAACGGAGGTATTTGAAGATAGGGTTGGGGGAGGGAAAAAGGGAGCTGGGGACTGGCACAGTGGGTAACGAAGCTGCCTGGCTTACGCCCAGACCCAACTCCACCCACGATCATCTCCTGTCCCTGTGCTGTTAGGTTCAGTTTTGGTTGTGCTTTTCTTTAAGCTAACTGCCCAGTAATCTAGAATGGGGAGCGGGGATGATGCAAAGGGAAGGGAAAGCAGCGGGCACCAGCTTTCTTGGGGGAGAGAAACCTACACTTCTGGGATTTATAACCAGAGTCCTCCCTAATCTAGTGAACTAGCTTCCAACCAGCCCCTTCTGCATCCCGGAATCCGGACTGACCACCAGCAGCAAGGCTACCTGGGAAGGAAGCCCACCAGCCCTTTTGCTTTCAAGTCAAAAGAGTTCAGCTGAAAACCGGCAGACTTGCACTGGTCATGTAGGCAAAGTTGGGTCTTTTCTTCCAAGTCCCAAGACTTAAGAAATTAGCAAATTAGATACAATACCAGGAGGGGGATGGGAGTGCATGTCTGCATGTGTGGCTGTGTCTTCCTCTGTTGGATTTGGAAGGTGCTTATAATCCTTGGTTTTGCATAAAACCATTCTCTTCCTTTTCCTACAGGATTGTCTCCCACCTTTAGTCTCATTTTCTTTGCACCTGATGCAGCTCCTCAGAGAAGTGGCATTAATATACCTAATATACCGGCCCTGATTTTCAAAGGTTTATTTCAAGTCCAAACTGTAAACGTTCTTGGGGGAGAATTTACAAACAAAACATCTGGTTTCTTAAAACAAAGTTACCAGGAAAAAAGAGAAACAAACTTTCCCTGCTATGAGAAAGTACCTTTAGCAAACAGACCCTCCTGATCTCTGGCTTCCGCAGGGACTGATGCCCAGTGCCAGCTTGAGGTGAACAAGTAGTAGGAATCTTGGGACCTGTGGCGCGTTTCCATCACTGCCTAACCCAGAAAAGTGAGGTGTGCGTGTATGAGTGTGTGTGTGTATGTGTGTGTGTGTGTGAGAAGCAGTCCCACGAGGTTTCCTGACCATTTGCCTTTTCAGGGCCCACCCCTGGGTTGTTGGCAAAGGCCCATGCCATCACCAAAGGCTCCCAGAGTCCTTGCCCTTCAAGATGATACTTCCATGGACTCAGCACACACCCCCATCTGAGGTCAGAGTTTAGGCCCCACATGTCTGGGAGACACCAGCCAGCCCTAGCTCCTGGTCCCGGAATGATGCCATTCAGGAGACCCTTTTCTTCTTGGTGGACACTGAACTAGAGGCATACTCCTGCCTTTCTAGGACTGGGAGGACTGTCATTTAACTACCCTAAGTGGCCACCTAGAACACACACTTGGCTGCCTCCAGGTAGTGGCCAAGCCAATATGTCCCATCATATAACTGTAAACAGTAATACTGGGTGTGGGAGGGGTGACTCCTTGAACCTCAGAACATTGTTTTGAGCCATGTCTCTAATTGGTACGTCCTACCCTCCCTTCAAGGGGCTCAGGCTAGATGAAACTTATGATAAAGGGTCCCAGGAAGGGAAATCTAGGGCTCAAAATTGGAAAAGCTGGGTAGGGTGTCTAACCCTTGACCTAGACAACTCTCTCTGGGAGTCTTCTAGAGCTCCATCAGGAGGTAGTGGACCACCACTGGGTTTCACTGGGTTTTAGATGCAGTCTTAGATGCAGTCTCAGGGGTGGTCAAGATCGCTGTCTTGGTCCCTGGGGATGTGAAGGGGGTCATAATTTGGCCACCCAATTTCAAGGTGAGTCTCCTGGCAGAGATGCCAGCTTCCAGTTTTCCCCAGGGGCTTTTGGTACTGGGAGTTTTAAGTGTTTCTCTTCATTCAGTTCCTTCCTCCATCTATTTCTAGGGGCTTAAGAAATCATTCTCAGAAACACGGCACCTGCCAAAGGTAGACGTCTTTAACTTAAGACATTTACTACCCAGCACAATTCAAAGTGGACTAGAAGTTCCTAGGTACTTGCACAGACACTGAAAGCCTCTTGTTGCTTATAAAAGATAACCGTGTCTCTATGAAGAGTAGAGTGAACGATTTCTACATAGTATATCTTTTACACAATTCTATACCTCTACCATGCCCGGGCTTTTCCGCTCTCTATCTCTAGTAGCGCGTGAAAACAGCTGGACAGCTGGATGCGCTGTGCGGAGCCCACATCCTGCAGCATAGGTTACTCCCCGAGCATGCCTATGCAACCCTTCTCTGGCCTTTCTCAGAACCTAGCAACCCTTAGCGCTTGCTTGAATGCGGCTCTTTCCCCCCTCAGAATCCCCTAACTACGATATAAATTGCAGAAAGGGTTGCTTGCCGCCGGGACAATCGACAGAAAATATTTACAATAATAAAGTCAGGTCAAATGCCAGGTAGACCTTCATCCGGAAGCCAGAGAAGCAGGACCCTGCGTATACCCTTCCTCTGAGGTTCTTTGAGAATCGAAAGGCCTCTGGGAGGAACAGACCCATGGGGACACCTGTGTACCCCCAGAGCAGATCCAGAAGGAGCGGGAAGCACTCGCTACTGCAGCCTCGGCAGCCAGCCGGCAGCCTGGAACTATCTGCAAGCTCTGGTTTCTCAAACCTACGTCCTACCTTTCTTTTTTCTTTTTCTGTAATGACATGTGAATTTCAGAGTTACTAGTACCAGATGCCACTTCTTCCTAAACAGAGCCCTTCACTTTCACCGAGAGTCCATCATCGGTAGGCATTTCTCCAGGTCAGGCCCTGGGAAGTAGCAGTCAGCCCTGGCTATACAAAGTTTTTGTTGTTGAAATCCTGCTAGGCGCAGAGGGGCAAACCCCACAACCTAGCACCTAGCCCAGGTTAAGGAAGTTAAGGTCCAGCATTCAGGTAGCTTCAGAGTCTACTTTGTGTTGGGTGATAATTTTTTTTGGGGGGGGGGGCTTCTCTTTTAGTTACACCCAGCTTTACAACAGAAGGGAAGATAAATCCTAGTGAAATAAAAGAAGTAGGCTGACCTTGCCCACTTTCGATGTTCCAATGTACCATCCGTAGAACGACCTGAAAAACTATGCACATGTTGGGATCCCCCAAATTAAGGGTGAATGGGTGCATGTAGCTAAATACTACATGGGTGCACTCAGCAGAAATAGGAATCTAGGCGATGCCAAGACGGCCAAGTCTGTTTAAGTGCCCCACCGGGCAAGGCAGTGTGCTCGCAGTGTGCACTCCGCACAGCCCGTGTTGTGCGTGACAGGCTGTCGCTGCAATGTGCAGCCCATTGACACTGATGGATGCGCCAATGGTTGGACGGACAGATGTTAGGGCGGATCACACAGTGCGCGGCGCCTGAACAGGGAGGGCTAGGCACTGGTGAGCAGGGGTGCCGACAGGCGACAGGGGGGCCGCTTGAGCCACGGCACGAGGGTAGGCGGGGTGGGGGTGAGCAGCGAGGGAACGAAGGTTGAGAGAGCACCAAAAGGAAGCAACCGGAGAGGGAAGCATCCCTTGGGCGAACTCCCGGCGCGCGGTGCCCAGCGCTGTGAGCACGCCGCCGCCGCCGGCGTGCCTAAATGGGCTCTCCCCGCTTTGAATGTGAGCCAGGGACCTTCTGGGTCTAACCTCCAGGGACAACGACCCTCCTCCAGGTCAGAGGAGCGCTGCGGCCACCTGAACCGTGAGGCCAACGGCGGGGCCAGCCGACTCACCGATCCCTCGCTCGCAAGAAGCTTTACGCACCGGGGCCCGCGTCTCCTCGGCCTGGAGGAGACGTCGCTTCGGCCTCTGCGGCCGTAGGCACCAGGCACCCCAGGCGCACCCACCCACGGGTACGCGACAGACACAGGCAGCTCGGGAGCTCAGCCGCAACCGGCCTCTGGCTCTCTACTCCGCCTGGGATCCATGCCGGGTTAACTCAACTCCCGAGCGCCTAGGCGCTGGAGCCGGCTTTATAGCCCCGGAGGACTGCAGCCACACATCTGCATTCAGGGAGGCGTCTGGACCCAGCCCAAGCCCGCCGGCCGGGGGCAAGCGGAGACTTTTGATCTTACCGGTAGGGTGAGATCTTGGTCTCCTGGTCTATAAGAAAAAGAAAGCACGCTGTGAACTTTTAAAACAAACTTGAAAAACCAACCACAAAGAAAGCATGAAAAAAAGACAGGGCTGAAGAAGGGGGAAGAGAAGAATAAGTTTAAAATAAGAGGAAGAAGAAGAAAAAGAAAAAAAGAAGCAAGAAAGGAAGGCCAGGATTTGCAGCTCCAAGCGCGCTCAGGCGGCTAGTCCTGGGGCGCAGGGCGCCGGCCCCCGGGTAGACTGTGTGCCTCGGGGCTCGCGTGGGTGCCAGGGCCCTAGCCGGCGCGTCCAGATACAGTGCTGCTCCCGGGAGCTGGGGGCCCAGAGGCCACCCCAGCCACCGCCGCCCGGAGCCCGCTGCGCCGCGGCCGCCCCATTCCCGGCCTAAGAACTGGCCCAGGGAGACGCAATCGAGCCCGCAGCGCATCGATGCGCCGCCGCCCGCGCCTCTCAATCTCTGGCTGGTGCTCAGTCGCCACTGCTCGAGGGTCGCCCGCGTGAATTCCAGCCCACCCGCGCCCTCACCACCAGAGTAAGTGAGCCCACGTCGCCCTGTCGCCACCGCAGCCTTCCAGCCGCCTCCTTCCCGGGGCGCATAGGCCGAGTCTGCCCGGAGCCTCTACGACCCCAATCACCCAATCAATAATCAATCCCCTTCGTCCAGAATTGCCCCTAAGCCGAGAGCGGCTGGGGCAGACCCCTGTCCAGGGAGCACCACGGCGGGGGAAGGGCAGGGGAGCCCGAGTTTCTTTCCCCCCCCCGATCCCCACCCCCCCGTTCCCGCCTTGGCAACCTCCGACGCCATGGGTGGGGGGCGCGGCCAGGAGCCTGAGGGGGTGAGACGCGGGGTGCTGAGATGGTGATCGTCCCAAAGTCAGTAAAGGAAACTTGGAGGTGCCCCCTCCCACGCTTACCCCCGAAACAAGCCTGGGAAACTTTGTGGCGGGGGGGCGGGGGAACGGAAGGAGGTAGCCACGGTGGGTCCCAGGAGAGGAGCCCCAGGGCCCACACCCATGTCAGCCAGCACATCTTCTCCCCAGGGCACCCCCCGGGACCCTGGCATCTTTGTAAGGGTACCATTCCGAGTTGGGGAGCGCTCTGGGGCTTTGCACGCGGGCGGGTGGAGAGGAGTGCTGGCCGGGAGGGGCAGCCGGGAGCGGCCCGGGGTTGAGCTCGGGTGGGGAAGAGGGATGGGCGGGGGCTGTGGGCGCCCCGGGACCCGCTCCGCAGGGCGGACCCCGCGCCCATCCGAGAGCGCTCAGGGCGGAGACGGAGGGCCGGCTCCGGGTGTCCGGACTTGGGCGGGGGGCCCTGAGCAGGCGTCCGGGCCAGGACCCGGGCTAGGGGCGCCTCCGCGGGCAGGCGAGTGACACGATCATCTCCTTTTCCTTTAAGCTTGCCTGTTGCCGACGCCGCCGCTCCAGCCGCGCCGTGGGCAGAAGACTGGACCGCTGAGCCCCGGGCCGCGGCGGCGGCGGCTGCGCCCCCCCTTCCACCCCCGGATGCCTTGACCTCCCTGCCTGGGGGCGGGAAGCGGGGCAGGACCGGCCAGGGTCGCTCCTGGGCTCCTCCTCTCATCTCTCTGCCCGCCTTCTCCTCCTTCACTCCCCGCCCCCCAGCCCCGAACCCCGCGCACCTCGTCTGGGGACGGGGCGGGGGGGGGGGGGCAGGGCGACCGCTCCTCCCCGCCCCCTCCTCCTCGGGCCTCTGGAGCGATTTGTCAAACTTCCCATTCCGCCGGCAGCGCGGTCCTCCTCCTCCTCCTCCTCCTCCTCCTCTGCCTCCTCCTCCCCCTCGCGCTCCTCCTTCCCCGCGCCTCCCTTGCCCGCCCTCCTTCCCTCCGCACGTTCGGGGATCGCGGCGGAGCGCAGCGAGGGGGGGACGCGGAGAGCCGGGGCGCAGCAGCATCCTGCGGGCGGCCGCTCTCCGGGGGGGAGGCTGCGAGCAGGCCCGCCTCGCCCCCCCCCCCCGCCGCCCCTCCCTCCCTCGGCTCAGCCCGGCAGCGGCGGCGGCGGCGGCGGTGGCGGTGGCAGTCGCGGGAGAAGCATCATGCCGAGGAGGAAGCAGCAGGCGCCCCGGCGCGCAGCAGGTACGAGCGGCTTCCCCTTCCTCCTCCGGTCCTCCTCCTCTTCCTCTGCTCGCGCCGCGCCTCTGGGCCGCCGGCCCCCGCGCTGCTCGCCGCACTCCTCGCCTCTCTCTCTCTTTTTCTGTCTGTCTCTGCGGGCGCAGAGTAACTCCGGGAGCCCGGCTGGCTCGCGGCTCTCCTGCCCGGGTGCGCGCGCCCCCCAGTTGCCCCGCTAGGTTTTTCGCTCGACCGGCTCACACACCCTCCTGGGGACGACCAAGCCGGCTTAGGTCCCCGCCTCTGCCGATCCGGCTGCAGCGGGGAAGGCTCTCTGCAACCCGTGCCTTTCGGTGGGGGGCGGGCGGGGTCACCTGAGTTCTCTGGGACATCTTCCGCGTTGTCCCGGGCAGTACCCGGTGCCTACCCGGACCAGAGCAAGCAAGAGTGAACTAGAGGATCCGTCTGGCTACCTTACTGCTAATTCGATTGATTCTTCATTTATTGGGCCCAAACCGGGTACAGCGGTGGAAACCAGAGCGCACTGGGTCTGGGTATTGTCAGATGACTGTCAGGTCAGTGTTGGATGCTGACATTTCCTCCATTCGTGAACGTCTTCTCACCCCTCCCTCTCTTTCCGCTGCTGCTCCCTACCCTTTTCTAGCACTTAGTTCTGGGACGTATCTGAGTACTCCCCCCTCCCTCTCCTTTTCTGCCAGGAACGTCAACTCCTGTTAGGACTGAGCTGATTTTTTTTTTCTGGAAAAGAGAATCATTGAAAACAAAACAAAACCCACACACATAACATTATTTTGCAATAATGTCGGTTGGGGGCACGTTGGCTGGAAGAAGGCTTTCTGGCCGGTTGCCACCCTTGATTTGATGACTGATTGATCGCCCGTCATGCCTGTGCCTTTGATCTATTCATTCCCAATAAACATCAATAAATCACTTGCAATAGTGAGGCCAAGCTCCGTGACGTCAGGAGGGCCCTGTCAGTGCAACTTCAGGGATTTGGGGCGGCTTGCCGAGAGAGGACCACATATGGACGTGATGTATTTTGATATGAATAACACTCAGACGTGCAGAGGCTCAGATGCTGCCTGAAGGGGAGGGTTACTTAGGAGTCCTTTTCTTTAATCTTCTTTCTTTTCACTTCTCTTTTGATAAAAGAGGGGAGGGCTGGGAGAAGAAGGGTCACAGAGGTAATGTTCCACGTGCTGGTGGTACACAGGCTAGTGATGATGCGATGCAGGCTGCTGCTGCTGGTGGTGATTACCGTCAGACCAGCGGGGCTCCCACCCCAGCTGCACTCTGGCCTCCAGTCTCTTTACCAGGGCCACAGGGAAGCAGCCATAAGGTACTTCTCCCAGAAGTGTATTGGTCTGACAGTGTTGTGAAGAAACCTTGTGTGTGTGTGTGTGGGGGGGGTATTAAACTTGGTTTGGTGCATAGAATGAAGGCATGTTTCCCCTCTGTACTCTGTGTTACCCAAATTTAGAAAGTTTGAAGATCCCAACAGAGAGCTCACCTCCTCACTGAGGCTGCCTGTTCATCCCCCCCCCCCCTCCCGCCTCCTTTAAATTCCAGGCTTTAGCAGCTAGCTTATCCACCCAAAATAAACTCTAAAACTTTGGAGGCATCCTTTACAAAGTTGGGTAGTAGGAATGTCTTGGGCATCTTCCAGTCTAGGATTTTTTTTTTCTCCTTTCTTTTTCGGGTACACATTTTTTTTAAGGTATCCATGCCTCCATCCAATGAAACATATGTGGTTGCATCTTTACATTTGATTTTGAACTCTGTAGCTCTTCTTTACTGCTCCACCTGGACCATAGGACAATTTTTTTTTCAAATATGCTGTTGGTTTGATATTATTATTATTATTATTATTTTATTATTATTATTTTAAAAGCAACCTGTTCACTAACCTTTTTGCACTTCCAAGCCAGCCAGGAAATCTCAGGTCAGTTAAGGAAAATTCATTATATAAAAACTTGACTGCCCGACTAATGGGAGATGGAAGAGTGGCTTTGCTATATCAAAATGACCCGTCAAAACGACTTTGTTTCATATTTGATTTAATTGTCTCTCTCCTGACAGGCACATTCATCAATAGCTTAATGGTCAATCAGAAGTTGGCAGAATGAGTGCTTTCTTTCTTTCGCATACCCTGGTTTTGGATTTACTTTATCAGAATGCCTCTGCCTAATGGACTCGTGGAGGAGGGGGTACAGGATAGCTGAAGGGCTCCACACAGAACCATTCCACGGTTAGGCTGCTTCTGAGTTGCCCAGGCCAGGAAGGGAGCTGCGCAGGGAGCTGCTTTGTTTTGTTTGCTTGTTTGCATGGATGCACTAGGAACTTCTCGGCTTTCCCTCCTGTTTTTTTTTTTTTTTTTTAGTTCTCAGGAGCTGCTTTGGTGACATCCTGGGAGTGATAACAAATTGATTGCTTTGTACTTATAGACGGTGGGGAAAAAAAGAAAGATGTCTGCTGATTGGTGACTGGAAATCCTGTCCAGAGCAACCTTGAGAATACTGGAGAACAACACACACACACACACACACACACACACACACACACACACCCCTCCCCAAAACTGAAAGGTCCGCTCAGCCATAAAAAAAGAAAAGTTGTTTTGCCAGCTTCATTAGCGTTCACCTAATTAGCTGTAAACCTGATGGATTCCTGACAGCTTTAATGATTGGAGATGACAGGCTTGACGCAGTGTCATGCAGCAGAATTAGGTTTGCAGCTAGTTTGATGTAATCAAGTTGATATTACACAGTCCTGGCTGCCTTTAGTTGTGCATTAACTCAATTTTCTGCTGCAGGTGACAAATGGGCTTTGGTACCTGGATAATCATGTCATAGGAATTAGGGCCCTTTTAATGGTCTGGGGTAGAATAGCAACCACAAGGCACCCAGAGCTGGGGAGAGCTTGCAGACGTAGCACACAGGTGCATGCAGCCTTTCTATCTAGGCCAAATGTAGCCTAGCTCTCCGAAAGGCCGAAGCAGGCTCCAAGAATCCCTGAAAAGATGATTTCTGCAATTTAGATTTTGAAAATAGAAATTATGCATGATCTGGAGTGTCTTTGTGGAGAGGGAGAATGGGCAAGAATGAGGAGTTTCTTCACCTTCTGGACAGAAATCTGGGCAGGAGTTTCCTTCCTGGGAGCATGTAATATGAAAAGGCTAGACATTTGTACTCGGAAGATTGTTGTTGCCCTCTGAAGCTGGGCTAGGAATGAGTGACCAGTGTTCTGTAGGCAAAATAGCTGTTATTCCTTGCTTATAACACCGCCCCCCCCCATCATACTGGTTGTTTTTAAACAAATATTTTCAGAAAATAGCAGGGCTGAGCTAGAGTAATCCTTAACAGCACGTTCTATTTTCTCCACATATGTACGTTGTCTGGAGGACTCAGCACAGAAGATCACTGTTCAGCTTAAAAAAATAATCCTCAGTGAGCAAGAACTCACCAGTGACTTTCAGTTTTGTTTTGTTTTTTTTTTTCTTGCAAAGGTACATTTTTCTATGGTGTTCTTAGGTGGTGGCATGCATCCGACATTTGTAAAAGGGGCTGGGAGCAGCCAGTGTCCCTGAATTCTGGGTTTTCCTGGGATAGCAGGTCTTCCCCATTGCTAGTGGACATGCGCATGCCTGAGAGGCTGCTTGCCAGAGAGGTGGCTCACCTTGTGGTGTGCTTGCTTGTGACACCTTCGTCAAGTTGCTTCACATAGGGCTGCTCCTGACAGCATCTTCTGCCTTCCCTCTTGGAAACCTCCGAGCACTCTCGGGAAGACAAGCCCGCATCTGCCTGGGGAACTTATTCCCTCTCAGACCTGCCACATATTTCTCTTTTGGACAGGCAGTCTTCTTTAGAGCGAGAAGACATAGAACTGGTTTTGGCTGGCCTATGGTTTTATTTTTTTCCTTCCCATTTCCTTTAAAACTAAAGGGGCTATATATATTTTAAAAAGAAGAGGAAGAGGAAGAGGAAGAGGAAGAGGCAGAAGTCCTCAATGAAGGAAAAAAACAGAAGAAATGGAAGGCGAGGGATCGTTCTCTGGGCCTCTACCTGGGAAAGTGTATACCCCATCTCATGATCTTGACAACTGCCAGAGAGGAGGGCTTCAGTTCACTCCAGGGCAACCCTTGATTATGAGCAGAGGTGTTGTCATTTTGTTCTTGGGTTTGCCTTGAGCAGATTCCTGAATGTAAGTACCATTGTCAGTCGCTGATATATCAACAGTTATCTCCCAAGATTGTCTCCAAACTCTGCATCCTCCTCTCTTTTACTAAAGATTGGTCCATGAGGTAAAGCGAACAGAAGATGACTGTGTTTAGGAACTTGGGAGATATGAAACCCAGGTGAGCTTGTAGGTTGCAAACCTGTCTTTCAATCTGGCCTGATACTTCGTCAAGGACAAGGATCGTGCTAAGGGAGCCGTGTGGACCCCCTCTAGGGTGTTTTCTCTTGTACACATGGGCTGCAGAGTGAGGCCTGGCCAGGCTGCAGGGCACAGACATGAAGAAAGGCCAGGAACTGGCGAACGTCCCCGTGGTCCTGATGTCACAGCCTCCTTTAAGTCCATCAGGCATTCCAGATGCAACCTTGTGAGGGTTCCCTGTGGGTGCAGTTTCCATCCCTACCTGCCACTGGACAAACTATGCCTATATTTGGCTTTGCAGTTAGATAAAACATGAGGTTATATGCATCTACCCTCTGTACTAGAACCTAGCCCACTAGGCTCTGCTGGGTCCCAGAAAGAAGCTGCATCTTTAACGCCCTTTACCCCCACCCACAGCCTGAGTGCAGGGAAGACAGGCAAATCCAGGACCCCGTGAGATGCTCCCTGTTCATAGGCTCGTGGTTTACTTAGATTCTAAATGGTGGTTTCTGTGTCTGAAGGTAAAAATGAAAGGTGAATACAATATATTTTATTTGGTAACAATGGTGTAGGCTTGAACATCCAGGCAGAAAATGTGCACTTGTAATTAGACTCAATAGACAGGCAGTCATTTTTAAATTCTTTGACACATGCATAAAATAGTCATATAATAAGATAAGATGACAATTTTATGTTAGGTTGATAAAGTGTCCTGATACTTGCATTTAAATGTCTGTAAGCCTTTTTTAAAAATCCAGACAGATTAATTCTAGTTTCCAGTATTTGCAGTTAGTCATTCAATTAATTTTTAAATCCTACTAAACAATGACTATGAATATATTTTTCTTCCCTTTCTGGATATTTTTTTTTTTTAAAAAAAAAAACCTGCATTGTAAGAAATGGATAAAGAGTGGAGCTTTCCCTAATTTTTTCAGCGTGTGTAAAATTTACATCCGATGTCGACTCAAAAATTCAGGTCGTTGTTTGTGGCTGCAGTAAGGTGATAGATACATTCTTGGAAATAATCTTCCCAAAGACAGTAGCACATGTCCGGCCTAAGGCCGCTTGCCTGAGAGACTGACAGACTCTAGATTTAGGAATCGTTATTGGAAGAATTACATAGTGCCCTTGACCAAATATTGAATATTTTATAAGCCCCATTTAAAAAAAAAAGACATTTCTAGCAGAATACACTCGGTTTGATCAGCATTTCGATTCTTGGGCTTAATTACCTTCAAATCTGTAAATTCTTCCACTGTTCCAGCCACAGAGAGCTGTGCTGAGGGCTAAGAAGGGCATTCGCTGAAAGTTGTCTTCTAGCCTAGACTTTCTGACCGTCTCTCTTCTCTCTTCTCTCAGATATTGCGAAGATGTGGTTCTTGGAGCATAATTTAAATTTATTTGGGCTTAATGATAAATTAGTAATCCATACTGTCAGGACACATGTTATTAATTATAACTGTGCTTTCTTCATCCAGAACAGCTGTTGGGGAAACAGGGGGAAGTTCAGATTGTCTTGGGGAGTGGTGGGGGGCAAGCAAGGAACTCATCGCTTCCTTGTCATACTTCCTGGTCTCCTGACTTTGGCAATAAAGACTCACAGAGGGCAGAAGATAGAGGAGAGGGAAACTATCAGTTTTCTATCATGATGACTAGTAGGAAATGCTCACTAAGGTACAATCTTAAAAACACAAGCCCAACAGTGGATTTGAATCCAGTTGGAAACCGGAGGCTCAAAGCAGGCTGGATTGGCTGGCCTCCATCCTACCAGTTTCTCTCTCTCTCTCTCTCTCTCCCTCCCTCTCTCCTCTCTCTCATTCTCCACACACACCCCTGCACACACACACACACACACACACACACACACACACACACACACACACACTTCTTCCTTGCTGTGCTACACCAGGATGCCTTCTTTATAAGTCTAAGATAGCAGAAAACAAAATACTCCAAATGCTTGCTTGTTTCCCACACTGAAGCCCCTTGCTTAACGGAGAGCATAGGGCTATTTGGTAATCTACGTGCAATGACTCAAATTCATTTACTTTTGATATTCTGTGCCCATCATTAAATTTAGCCCTATGTATTCAGTTTCCTCTGAGTTCTTTGAGAAATGCATGTTGCATAAAATAGGCAATTTTTAATGAACAATTTAATGTAAATGGGTTTTGAATTTAAATTAATATTAATGAAGCCTTGAGTGCATTTATTTTGCATACGTAAAGACTTGTAAGTCTTTCACCCACGTGCCTTTTTTCTTTATGTAGTAACATTGGTTGGGCGGATGAACCAGCACCTTTTAAAGATTTACACTTAAAAAAAAATTAAATCGATTTTATATGTCCCTTAGTGCCAACATATTATTAAGCAAAGGCGTCACTTCATTTTAAGAATATAGCCTGATCTCCTCAGAAACCTCTCAGCTTCCAGGGCCCTGCAAACTGCCACTGGATTGGCATTGCTGCTGGAGGAAAAACCTAACCAACAATAGTTACTACAATCAAGATGTTTTCTTTCTTTGGCTTACCTCTAATGCATTATGTATCCAGGAATGATGTAATTAATTCTGTTAGATGTAATTGCTATAATCACTTTGATGTTACACATAATAAAGGTAATGCTGTAAGCATACAAAAAATATAAACACCTTATTGTAACGAATGCTAAAATTTCTTCTTCCAGAGCCTGGTTTATACGCAAGTGTTGCTGACTGTTTTGGGTCATAGGTGACAGTTGGTCTGAGTTGAGGTCATTCAGATTCCGAGGGATGGATCTTTGGCTTGGAGGGATCTCCAAGCCTGTTGCCTAGGAATCTTAATGCCAGTTTCCTTAAAGATGTGGCTAATTAAGAGAAGGTTTTGTCTGGTGTAGAGGAGAGAGGTAAAGGCTTTAGAAATGGCCATGACACCAGAGGATAGCTTAAGAGGGACTGGAGAGCTGAAATATCTCTGATCCTTAGGTTTTCTCATGGTGTGGGATTATGGGAAATGTGTGTGTGTGTGTGTGTGTGTGTGTGTGTGTGTGTGTGAGTGAGGGGGGGGTCATGTGCTCATTGGATAAGTGGGAAACTACTTTTCTATAATAATATAAGGGAAATAAAATGCAGCATATTTACTTCATTATCCTCATTCTGTCTGTTTCATGGACTCATTGTGTATTTGTGTTTGCGTGTATGTGTGTGTGTGTGCATACATGCGTGTGTGTATGTGTGTGCAAACACATGCATGTGTGTGTATGTGCATGAGTATGAGTGTGTGTGTGCACGCGCGCGTGTGCGTGCGTGCGTGTGTGTGTGTGTGTGTGTGTGTGTGTGTGTGTGTGTGTTCATGATATTCCAAGGCCAATGTTGCCTGCTGTACTGGAACTACCTCACCACCCCCACTCCCAGCTCCAGTGTGCCCAGAATGAATCCATCTCTTCCACAGGGCATAGAAGTTTGCCTGAGATTTTGGAGGCAAAAGGCTCATGGGGAATCCCTAACACGTGGACATTATTCTCTTCCAATGCAGCTCACAAGTGTGGGCAGTGTGGCAGGCCAAGGAAACATACCGTTGAACTATTTTCCCTCTTGGATATCCTGGATTAAAGCAGCTGGTCGATCTTCTGGACGCCCAACAGCGGCCATCCCGTGTCCAGACATTGTTACAGAAAGCCCTTTAAGGCCTTATGACCTAGGGTGAACTTGACAACAGTTTCTGTGAGATTTCCACTACGTATGTATGCATGTATCTATGTATGTACATATGTATATATATGTGAGTTTTTGAGACAGCATCTTGCTGTGTAGCCCAGGCTGCCCCGGGATTTACAATCCCCTGCTCCATGAAGCTCCTTGCATGCTAGGATGACAGGTCTGTGAGACCATGGCTGTCTTTCCTGTGCCTTGAGCGATCACACACAAAAACAAGCAAGGTGCGTGCATGAGAAGGTGCGTGATTTCAGGGTCTCCTAGGAAGCCCGGATGGTGTGTAAAGGAAGTGTAGACGCCCTAGCTTGTGTCCAGGGCTCCTACCAGGTTCTTGTTGGCTTTGGTGCCTGGCTGCAGATATAATCCCAGGGAGAGCAGGCCTTGGGCAGGTGGTCAGCATAGGCCTGAGGGGACGGATGGTCCCCAGTCTGGGCCCAGCCTGGGCTACAGACCTGTAGCCTCCGTCCTCAGACTCTGACTCTTAGGCTGGTTTTGATGTGTGGAATGATAAAAGGTCTGTGAACTGCATAGGCCCCTGTAATCAGGGCGGGCGCTGACACACTCCTCAAGTTTGACAGCTCCTTCCTTTTCTGTCCTCACCGCCAGGCCTTTCTCAACCAGTCCCCACCTCCGCCGCCTCCTCCTCCTCTCCCTTGCTGCCCCCCTGCCTGCCTGCCACCCACCCTTCCCCTCCCTCTCCCCCTTTCTGTGTGTGTGTGTGTGTGTATGTGTGTGTGTATGTTTCATGTTCTTGATCAGTCTCAGATGCCGGGAATTATTATTTTTTTGCTCGGGTGGGGGAGTGTTGCTTTAGGTTTGTGGGTTTGGGCAGGTGTGAGAGGAAGGCTTTTTCCCCCTCCCTCTCTCTCTCTGTCTCTCTGTCTCTCTCTCCTTCTCTCTCTCTCTTTCTCTCTCTCTCTCTCTCTTTTTGTACTGTAGGCCTGTTGCTAATTAATGTTCCCCCATAAGATTCTGTCGGAGTTGAGTAATGTTTTTGATCTTTATGCCTGATAACTGCATACTTAATGAGATTTCAAAGCTGTGAGTGCAGCTTCCTACAATTATTGACAGATGCCTTTTCTTCGCCATTGGGTTCAGCTCCATAAATCCTCCCGCCGTAATGAGGTTGAGCGGTACCACCCTGGCAGTGAGCTAATGAAAGGGGGGAGGGCGCATCGGCGCACGGCTGTCTGACACATTTTTTTCCTTTAAAATTTACTATGCAGATGTCAAGCTGCGGGCCGATTACTTCAAACATGCTAATTTTTATCTTGCTTTTGTGTCAGCCCTTTGCCATTAAAAAATAAATAAATAAAAGAACTAACCTTCCTGCCCTCCAGTTCATTCTTTTATTATTTTTTTTTAAATTTTTTTCTAATCGTATTTTTAATAACCCCTAGTGTGTGCCTGCTGGGGATACCGACATGCACATGGGCTTTTCCAGGTATCTGGTGGTGGGGTTGGTTTAGGGTATGCGTGACTGTGTGTGTCTGTGTGTGTGTGTGTGTGTGTGTGTGCGCGCGCGCGCGCGCATGTGAGCTCCCACCATCAGAAGGACAGGAGGAGGATAAAGTGCGATTTCCCCAGGCCTCCAGGCAGCCTGCCCTAAGTATGCACTTGAAACGTCGGAGAATTCATTTCAGAGTTCTGAAACTAAATCCTGGTGGGGAAGAGCCTCGCCATGCCAAACAGTCGATTTCCTTTTCAGCAGGCCCATACATCACTGACCCACCCTTTCCCCCTGACAGAATGACATATGTCATTTATCATATGGGCCCCGGCCAGACAACAGCGAGGGGAGGGAAGCCCGGTTGTCCCCTCCTCCTCCAGTACAGTACAGTGCGGCTTGCTCACAAAGCTCTGCTGATTTGGTGAGAGAGGCAGAGGGAGGAGAGAGGAGAGGCAGGGAGAGGGGAGGCTACAGCCTGCCCTGTAGATGGCTGTCTTCTTCAGGATGTGCAGCGGCGTGGCACAGGGGTGCAAGGTTGGCCGCGGTACCGAAGATGGTGTATTCCTTTATATGATCTGCCGAGCCACACTGCTTAGCTTCTGACGCGTGACGTCTGTCCCTGTCCTTCCTGAGTCTCCTTTTCTCTCTTCTCCCCACTTCTTTTTCTTCCCTTTAGTCCAGAGTGAGGAAGGCAGCTGACAGGTATCATTCAAGCAAGGCCCCGCGTGTGAGGCGTGGGATAAATGAGTCTCAGGGCTCCTGGCTTCACATGATTCAAACGTACGTTATTGAAGATGGATGTTCCTTAAAAAAAGATTGATGGTAGATGCTGGGCTAGGGGTGCCATTTATCATTTTGAATATTATTTAGACTTGCCGAGTAAACCTGTAACTTGAGAGTTGGACCAGCCGGGGCTGGCTATGGGCATGTGTGTGTGTGTGTGTGTGTGTTTCATCGATTGGCCTTGGGCTCTCATTGCTGCTGAATAGACAACCCCCCCTTGTACTTATAATAGAGGACCCCCCAAAACATGAAGAAGGCAGGGAGGGATGAAGTTTTCATTTTGAAACATTTTCAAGGACATGGGGGAAAAAAGAAGTGTCTGTGATTGGCACTAAAGCTAACAAGCAAGTAACTAACGAACTGCCTCTCCCTCTCCTTCTCCCTCTCTCTCCTCTCTCTCCTCTCTCTTCCCTCATAGAGGCAGTCACGTACCAAACATTAAAATATAAACAGAGCCGTAGTTGCTGAAGCCAGAACCCTTGTCTGATTTTTTTTTTGTCATGCTTTAAAAAAAAAATCTGTATTGAAAAAGCTTTAGCACAATATAACTTAAAAAAATAGCATAATATAACTTAAAAAAAATACTGGTTGGCTTGGCTAGTAGTGTGAGAGTGAAGTAGAAAAACACTTGTATGTCTCAAGAATATTTTAGATAAAGAATGATCCTTTGCCGCTCCCTGCCTCTGCTCCCGGCAGCCTCTTTTTCTTTGTGTCTGCACTCTGTTCTCTGCAGCTGGGCCCCCACCGACCCCCGCCAGGACTGATGTGGACAGCTGTTTGCAGGCCCTGCCAGTTAATCATTTCTGCTGCTTTTGCACCCTCAAGCTCTGTGCACTGGGACACCCCCACCTACTGGAAGGACTTAGGGACGCAGGCTGGCTTTGCCACTGGAGCCCCCAGCTGTCTGGAGGGAGGCTGTGGCAACCTGATGGCCTGTATACACACTGGTCTGCATTAGAGCCCTTGGGTGCCTGGCGCCCTGATGGAAAAAGGAAAAGAGAAGCTGTCGGTCTCCCTGCTCCAGTCTCCTAAACCACGAAAGCCCAGATAATGCAGATGCCATTGTCAGGAGCTGTATTCATATTCAGTATGCAACTTTATTTGAGTTTGCTGATGAGATAGAAGGTTGCTTGTGTGACCTACAGTGTGGCCATTCATTTTTAAGAACGATGACACAGAAAGTTAGTTTGATATATATATAAAGCTTGTGAAAGGGTAGAATATACGTGCCTAGAGGATGCTGGGAAGGAACTTCCTGCACATGTGAAAAGTATTGGCATCTGAAAGAAATGAGACTCTGGCTGTGTGCTTAGCTAACTCTCTCTCTCTCTCTCTCTCTCTCTCTCTCTCTCTCTCTCTCTCTCTCTCGTGTGTGTGTGTGTGTGTGTGTACATGTTTATGTGTGCTCACATGTGCTTGTGTGTATGTGTGTGCGCTTGTGTGTGTGTTTTGAAATAACTTTATTAGCACTCAGACACTGCTCTGCCCGCAGCCATGGCTTAGGGTCCACTCTGGGCCTGGCCCAGCGACTGCCTCAAACCAGGTAGAATCAGATCCATATTTTGTTGGAGCCTGGTACCACATCAGGCAACACCAGCTGCTGCTGCTGCTGCTGCTCGCTGAGACTTCCCGGAAGAAGGCAAAACTTTGATCATCTGCCCTTGCACCAGGTAGTGTCGGAGGTAATTAAGGGTACAAGTGCCGATTTGCAGAAAGAATTGTAAACACCTTTGATACAAAATGCCGCCTCCCTCCCCCCCCCTTTTTTTTTTACTGATTAGGAAAACTTTGCTGCTGATAGGTATAAAGTCCAGTTCAGGTGTAATTGGTAAGGAACAGAGTGCACTCATGGGAAGAAATCTTGTTTTGTTTTTTGTTCGCTTTTCTTCTTATCCCCTTTTCTCAGTTTTATGGCTGGAGACATGATTTATTGCAACCATCCATCTTGGGGGCTCATCCATCACACCCGGGTTGCTAGGAGATTGTGGCAGCAGCTGTTTGCTCTGAATCAGACAGAAAAGTTGTCAATCATCAAAGGCAGGTGAATAGCATTAGAAACACGCTATTGTCAGACGGAATAATTAATCAAAGAGAGAAAAGATAATTAAAAAGATATGACCCTTGCAAGTACTTGCTCTGGTTTGCCTGGAAAAAAAAAGAGAAAGAAAGAAAGAAAGAAAAACGGCCTGGTCTTTTCTAGACACTTAAGCAGCTGAGGGCTGATAAAATATGCACTCTGCAGTGCATGGCTTTTAATTAATTGAAAAAGGTTCAACATTCAAAGACGATGCTGGAGAAAAGTCCAGTTATGAGCAGAAGTAATATTTATTGTTTGCACGGAGGGCTTGACACAGAGTCTAACTTTCTGTTACAAATCCCTGGCATCCCCGCTTGGTAAGGAGGTGTGAGCTGGGGTCTGCAGGTAGCCACTGTCTTATGACTGCTTATGTTTTTCCGGTGCTGCTGGTCATCACGTGACCACAGCAGGCCCCAGCCAGTCAGGGTAGGTTTGCCTTTCTGCCTTTCTGGTAAGTCTGAGAGAACCAGATTCTTTAAAGTAGGATTGATTTTATAAAAGGCAAAGGTGGGAGGATTGAAGGGCACATCATGAACTGACCACAGTGCAAGGTCCCTGTCACTTCACTTGTGTGCCCTGAACATGCCGTAACATTTTCAAAGGAGCCCTCCTTGGGAGCCTCCCATTGGAGGGTGGGGAGGCTGCAGCATTCTGTTCAAAAAAAAAAAAAGAAGTACTCCAATCAGGGTCTAAAGATCATTTTGAGTGTCCGTGTTTCCTCAAAGATATATTCATAGACTAGGAAGTTCATTCTTGTTCTCTCTAAGGCTAAAATATTCCGGAGGAATTGGGAAAATGTATTAAAGACAAGATAGAAAGTGGCAGATCCCAAGCTGCTTTCCAGTTAAGCATGCTGCAATCCCCGAAACAGATCTACTCTTTTATTTTTGGGTACTCTGCTTGATTTTCACACCACTCTCCTCCCAAAGAATAGCAGGACTTCTAAAATTAGCAGAACACAGAAAGGCTTGACTATTAGGATTCATGAGACGAAAGAAAGCAACTTTATTTTTTTTAAATTTATTTTATACATTGAGACAGTGTGTGTTCGGGCACACCAGATCAGAGCAGTAGCGCCCCCATCTGGAGCACCATGCATGCGCAGGAGTCCCAAGGGCAGGACATACACCCTCCTCTATAATGCATTTGGAAGCCCCACTTTGGAAGGTACAGAGCTGGCCTTTTGGTGAGAGAGACTCAGATAAGCCTTGGCCGCTGGGGCCCCAGAGAGGACTCACCTGTTCAGGTGGCTGGAGGGTGTTCCTGGTCAGAACGTGACCTCCAGACTTTGACTGCTAAGGGACACTAATGCTCTTCAGTCAGCCTTTCCCTGGTGGCTCTTCTGGGCTCCCTCTCAGGTTATTCTGGGAAACTGCCAAGTATCTGTAGTTTCCTGACCACATACCAGTTGTCTTTAACCTTCAGGGTCTTCTGGTGCAGTCCTTGCTCATGACAAACTAGCACAGGCTTGGCTGTGCTGGAAAGTCCAGTGGGTGCCCAGCAAGGGTGTGAGCAGATCCTTTGGGAGCCTGAGCAGGTGAGAGGGGCTTCTTTTCCCATGATATAATGGCTGCTTGGGGTAGACCATGAGGGATTTCATTTACGTGCGCGCGCGCGAGTGTGTGTGTGTGTGTGTGTGTGTGTATGTGTGTGTGTGTGTGTGTGTGTGTGTGTGCAGGTGACTGTGGAGGCCAAAAGAGGGTGTGTGATTCCTTGGAACTGGGGTTGCAAATGGTCCCCAGGCTCCCAGATACAAGTGCTTGCTGGAAACCACAGTCAAGTCTTCTGCACTACACACAGTCTGCTCTCCAGGCCCTAGAAAGGGATTTTTTTTTTTTTTTTGAGACAGGGTTTCTCTGTGTGTAGCACTGGCTCTTCTAGAATTTTCTTTGTAGACCAGGTTGGACTCGAACTCAGAACTCAGAAGTTTATTTCTCTCTGCCTCCTGAGTGCCGGGATTATAGGTCTGCATCATCACTACCTGACTGGCTTAAGAGTTGTCATCTCCCCTTGTCTAATAAATGCTGATAAATGATAAGTCAAGCAAAGTAATTCCAAAACCTGGAGTTTCACAGGGAAGGCCTAGTGTTGAAAATTCCCCTTGATATATAGATGGGACATTTATGAATTAACATATGAAGAGCCTCAACTTTTAACAGTAGTGAAATTAGATAGAGGTCTGCTTTATCTTAAAGAAGGAAGCAAAACCAGGGTGTGTGTGTGGGTGGGGGGGGGGGATAAAGTCCAAGTTCTGAGAAAATTAGGCTTTTTTGTTGTTGTTGTCTCTTGTTTGGGTTGCATGCCCCTGCTCCCCCTAGCGACCCCTGGTGGCAGTTGAAGTGACTCACTAAATGAGAGAAAGAAGCAGGGAAGCGGGCCCACAGTGGCCCTGGTCCCCTGGGAGGTTTGGTAGGGATTTCCCAGTCTCCCATACTGGCTTCTTATACAGGGATTCCTGTATCTCCAAGAGATTTGGCAGGTCCCACTATTATTTTGTTATTGTTGTTGGATCCTGTTCCTATCCTGTTGTCCGTGAAATTAGAATTAGCCTAGGCTCGTCTTTCTCTCACTGTATAGCTTGGGTTGGCCTTTGAAACTCCAAATCCTTCTGTCTCCGCCTCTGGAGCACTTAGCACTAGAGGCTACGCACACACCAGCTTCCAAGTCAGAATGTGTGGCTTAAAAAACCAGGACTTGCTGACTCCCCACTCCCCAAAAGTCCACACTCCCTGAATGTAGCAGAAAAAGTGTTTTATCTAAGTAACCGGTACCTCCCTGGTTGCCTGGAAGTCATTTTGGATTTTTGTATCTCTGCTGCCACGGCGTCAAAGCAGGCTCCGCCTCAAGTCTTAACACAAGAGAGGAAGGAGCACAAATTAACCAGATTGGCTCTTCTGTGAAAGTAGCCATTGTGAAATACTTAAGTCCATGGCGATCATCTGCCAAGGAAGAGTGTTTGAAGGAAGCAGAGATTCCCATGTCTGTCAGGAGAAGGTGGCGTTCCTTGCAGCCTTCCCCAGGCACCAGGGTTCTCTGACATTTTGTTTCCTGCCTTTGTGTTTGCTCTGGGCCTGTAGTGAAATGACTCTTTCATAGATATTAGTTAGGGAATGCTAAGACGGCCTAATAGATGAGGCTGTGGTGATGTTATTTTCCCTGGCTTTTCTATATAAAATAGTAAAAGCAAGCCAGGGCTCTTGTTACGTGACGGAGGCTCCTACTGGGATGCTTAGGTGAACAAGTAAGAGAACCAGTGTGGAGTCAGCTGGGCAAAGGAAAATAAATAAAATAACGGCTGTGCTCTTGCTCCCGAGAGCCAGGCCGTGAGCTTGCTCTCTGTGGATCCTGGAGCCGCAGACTCTGGCGGAGAGCGTGGGTGGGGAGGGAGGGAAGTATTATCTGGAAACACGTGTACTCATTCCTTGTGAAAGAAGTGAAGTATTTAACATTTCTCCGAGGAAAACATCTTTCATTACTTGACGTGTTCTGTGGTAATGATTTTTCAGTTCAACAAACAAGCACTTATTAGTGTTCGGCTGAGCACCTGGCTGAGGTGGTTGGCAGGGCCATTTTTAAGGGAGCTGGATGGAGAAGGAAGGTAAAGGGTGCAGTGGGGGAGAGGCTCGGCTTTTCCTGGTGGTCTCCAGATGGTTCACTTGGCATAGCTGGCCATCTCTGGGACACACTCTGGGTTCTCTGAGCCTAGTACGGTTGTCAGGTGGGCAGGGGCTCAGGTTTCGGGTAGATGATTATGTTCCTGTTTTCTTATTTTTTGTTTTTTGTTTTGATTTTTGCAACCAAGAATGGATAAACCATTAGTGTAGTGAGTGACTTAGAATGGGTATACTTGGAGCGCCCAACTGCTCTGCAGTGGGTAGCTTGGTTGATTTGCTTGTAAGGATAATATGGAAGGGTGAAGAACCAATCCAGATGTGGGTATGGTTACGTGGTGGTACATTCCATTGTTGTAAACTAACTTATACAAGAAAAGGGACTTAGGCACTTAGAATTGAGCAGGTATGTCTGCCTGGACCGTGCGCAGAGAGATGGACTCCTGTATACCACTGTCATCGCATCATATCACAGCACCTCCTGTTGATGATGCCCAGTGGTGTTGGGTGCTGGGGAGACCCCTGTGCTGCTTCTGGTCCTCTTGGGAGAGTATGTGCTTGCCACTTGAATTTACTGTGGCCCCCAACTCCCAACATGCCCTTCGGCTGTGTTTGGCCTCTTTTTCTTTCTAGTGGATCATGGGCGGGCTGGTTAATGTGATGGCATCCCTGGCTCAAGATGGCCTGTAGCATGCCCATCCTGATGCTGCTACCATGGTGCTAGTGAAATTAGGAAGAGTGATCTGGGGGGCTCTTGAATGAGCCTGTGATTCTAATTTGCCCAACAGCCAGCCCCACCACATGGAGAGTCAAGTATTGTTGTGCAGTGACTTCCGGTAAGCAGGCCATTTATCTCAGATACAGTGGGCTAGCCCACAGATAAAATCTATATATGGGCTATCTCATCATTGCTCCAAGAAATGTAATCTTGATTTGCATCCGATGATGAGCTTTTATTTAGTATATGACCATTGTGTATGATTGGCTCTCAGAGCTGGCCTGGTTCCCTCTGCCATGTGTATGAGAGGATGGGGGTGTTAACTCTTCATGCTTTCCGGGAGCCTTTAGCAGCTTCCTCACTAGGGCCCGGTGGCTCTTGGTAGGAGGGCAGTATTCTGGTCTGCGTCTCTCAATTCAGTTGTTAAGCATATCATGAAATTCCAGATGTAATAATAAAATTTATAATGCTTGCGTTGTCAGGAGGCACAGGACTCAGTGACAGCTGAAGAAGAGGGTCATCTTGTATTTCGAAATGTAATGTGACACAGGGTCTTAGCAGGGGAGGGTGACTTTGCCGACAAGCAGAGAGACTGCACGTTGTGGTAAATGGTAATGCGTTTTTTGTTTGTTTGTTTTTTTTTCTGAAGACCCAGCCATGTTGGGGCAGTGGGAGAGTGGGAGAAGAAGGAAATTCATTGCACAGGCTGTATTTCCTTCAGGGACTCCATCATCCTTCTTTGCGATTGCCCCTGCCCTGGGGGTCAGTAACTCCAGTACCCGGGAAAGCAAGCAGTCTTGGGGAAGGACATGGCTGCTCAGACCTTAGAAACAGCTGCCCTTCCTTCCTCGGAAAGATACTGCATATTCTCACATGGAAACAAAACAGAGAAAGAAAATGGATGGTCTACTAAAACCAACAGACTGTCACTTCACAGCTTCACTGGGCAGCTCGGACCGCTGTGGGTGGCAATGGCAGATATAAGGACTCGGTGCTTTTGACCACAGTGAGATGGGTGACGCGACCACTGGCCTGCTTCCCTGCAGCTCCACACGGTTTGCTTTCTCTATGACATTTCCAGAGGACATGCGCCTTCATAGAAAGGTTTGAGCTCCCTCTCTTCTGACGGTGTGCAACCAGTCAAGACGATTTCAGTTGTGGGACTTCTGGAGACATCCTAGCCACATTCACCAGACTCCATTATCCCTATGATTATTTTGGTGATTGTGTGACTACTGATTAATTAAAAAAAAAAACAACACTGCAGCATTGAAGTATCAGTGATAGACCCAATAAATAAGTTATTTTAAGCAATAAAAAAATTAAATATCCCTTTTAAATCCATCAGTGAAACAAATATAATTCGTGCTTCACTGTAGAAGTGATTTTACACATATTTTATTTTCTTTGTAGTGCTGGGCTTGAACCCAGGGCCTTATGCATAACAGGTAAGAGTTCCTGGACTGAGGTAGACCCTCCAGGTCATAGCAGCTATGTTTCTTTCATTTTATTTGTTTCTTTCTTTGGGATCAGGTATCACTATGGTAGCCCTGACTAGCCCAAAATTTAGGTTGGGGCTCTTGCTCTCAATCCTCCTGCCTCGGTCTTAGAGTGCTTGGATCACAGGCCCCTGCGACCTTCTCTGGCTGCAGACACATTCGTAAAGTCCCAGTCCAGGTCAGCTCCTGAAGACCCGCTCCGTGCACCACCTCAGCCATGATTCTTCTCAGATGCGTCTCATTTCAGTGGTCAGAAAACAGACACAGCCCATCTCTGGCAAAGGCCTGCATCCATACTCCCCCTCTCCCCCCCAACCCCCCACCAGCACAGCCAGCATGGTAGCTGGGCTTCTCTTTTTTGTATGTGTTCTTGCCAGGCGACAGTGAAGTGGCTGATACCGGAAGTCCCATGCCCACCTTCTCTGGATGACTCTGTACCTGCCAACAGGAGCTACCATGGAGACTCCATTCCTGAGCATCCCTCTATGTCTCCCGGGCCAGATTCCCTGCTCAGGCTGATTCAGGACCTGTTCAGGAGTAGGGAACATTTTTTTCTTTCAATTTCAAGTGGCCTTTCGCCTCCTGTAAAAAGCTCATTCATGTCTGCAGTCCAGAGGGATGTGCAGACCACACAGCATCACAACACCCACACTATCCCCCTACCCACCCCACCCCCCTTTGCTAGGTCAGGTCATCGAGAGGGAACGAGGGAACTGGAGAGTAACAAGGCCTGGATGATGCGAAACCCCGCCCCGCCCCGCCCCCCCCACTTCCTGTGGTACCCACTGGCTGGCGCTGGGTGTTCAGGCATCCGCAGTGGTCTCTGCTTATGGGGCACATCCCAGCTCCAGGATGCTGCCTCCAGAGGCTCTGCAGGCAGTTCCTGCTCGCTCAGATCTGCCCTTGCTAGCTGGAGAGATTTTCTGGAAGCCCTCAAGGCAAAGCAGGTGAGGGGCTTGAGGTCTCTTTTTTTCTTTCTTTTTCTTTTCTTTTCTTTTTCTTTTTCTTTTTTTTTTTTTTGCAAGTTTTATTTTTGACACAAACTATTAAATTCTCCCCCCCCCCCCGGGGGTGGGGAAAGCAAAGCTGTTAAAGAGAGAGGCCACCCTTTTAGTAACCAAGGAGCAGCTCTTTTGAATTACAGAAGCGAATTTGACCCCCTTTGAAAGGAAATAAACGAGGAACCCCATGTAAGGAAAGCAAGAAAAGCTGATGTTACATTTTCTGTGATTACTCATATCCGAGACTCCGGGAAGTCGGCTATAATGGAATTTTTTTTCTTTTTTCTTTTTCTTTTTGTTTTTTCTCCTCTGAGTTGTGTCTCTGCTCTTCCTCCCCTCCTATGAGAATGAGGAGTGGTTTGTGCTTAATGGGGGAAAAAAAAACTTGCTTTTGGCTTGCCGGTCTCCCTCGGACTTGACCCAGGGCCTGGCTGAAGGACCTGAAGCTAGCATTGTTGACCTTGTAATTAATTCTCTTAACTATTCAGGGAGCTGTGGGGCTCAGAGAGGCAGGAAGGGAATTGCACAGCAGGGTGTCCTGAACCCAGAACTCCTGAGTTTTGACACCAGCAGTGATCAATGGAAGGACTATAAATAATTTGCCTTCAAAAGTAAAAAATTGAAGCCTCCTTAGAGCTTCACAAATATTAGTAGCCATTTTGTTGGCATTGTTTAAAAATTATTTTCTTGTGTGAGTTTCTAGGAGCCTGGTGCGTAACCCAAATCAGAGGCGCCTCAGCAGACACAGTGAGAACTGCAGGGTGTGCTTATTGCTGGGTCTCACCCCCTTCAGCTCATCCCTCCGGACACCCTGGAAGGTGCTCACTGTAGTTTCTTGATACAAACACAAACTTAAACTCTGCCTGCACAAGATGCAGCAGATGACGGTACCTTCATCCGGGCAGTAAGAAATTACCATCATCTCTTCCTTCTTGCTCCGAGCTTAGGTGACCAAACCAAGAAGTAATTAGACAATTAGTGGTGACAAAGCTGGGTCTGTGCTTCCTTTCTTAGTTTTATTTTAGTCCGGCGTGGTGTGTGCATCTTAACGAGATTCCCATTTATGTTGTGGTAGATGGGCCCACCAACCCTAGAAGCCTTTTTGGATTTAATGGCAGAGCAGGACCATTGGCTTTTCTGAAAATGTGGTGCCTGGAAATTTGAATGTAGGCACCAAAATAGTTCTTACAAGAAGTCGATCCTCCAGTCTCAGGCTGAGATTGGTGAGCCTTGATTGGAAGCCACTTGCATTTAGGTGACAGCTAAAAGGTTTTGAAAAGGTGTACAGAAAGTTGATACATCTGAAGCCTGCCTCTTCAAGGCTGTCTCCTGTGACTTTGCTTCCAGATAATTCTTCATTCTTAGTCAGTAATATGCACACTGTTTAAATGGTGTTGTAATTAATCGTGATTGTTATAAAAATATAATCTTGTATGTGGAGCTTTTGTACACCAGGTAGGCCTGACTTGCTATCATAAGAAATAAATCCTACAATTCCCTTTTTATTTGTTATTGGATATAAAAGAAGACAGTTTCTGCTAAAGAAAGAGGGGCCTGCTATTGATGATTTTACTGAGACATGTTTCAATACTGGCCAGTCATGCAAAGGAACCTTGACTATGTCCTACAGATAGAGCTACTTAGACAGGGCCCGGTTCTCAGGAGCTAGATAGTTCTGCAACCTTTCCACAGGAGGAGTTGACCCTCAAGGTCTACCCTGGCCAGGTGGAGGTGATCACATGACCCCCCTTTCCACTTCTGATGTTATTCAAACTCGGTTGGGTTCTCTGAGAGCACAGACACAAAACAGCTGCGAGTGCCCCTGTTTGTAGGCCCCTGGACTGAGCAAGTTAACTGCTCAGTGAATATATTTCTGAGCAAAGCATGCTGGGATTGGGTCCTCCATTCGGGGGTTCCATCTGAGGGCCTAGCGAAAGTTCTCTTTCTTCTGACAGAGTTTATAGCGATGTTTTCTTAATTATGCTTGATGTTTTGCCCATTATACCATTAGCTTCTTCAGAGGACAGAGATAAATAGCTGGTATCCACAAGAACAAAGTGTGAACTGAATGCATTTAATTATTGATAGCTCGGTAGCTAAAGGTTCTGAAATGATGTTGTCAAATGCCTTGGTGAGCCGACAGCAGATGTGTTGGTCTGCAGGCACAACTAGAGATGGGGCACCAGTAAAACTCAGGGAAAGAACGCCGTTAAGCAAATATGGACTCCAGCGGTTCAGCTCCTTGATTTGTTTCCCAATATGATTGGTTTCATTCTGTGTGTTGGAGTTCAAGGCTTAGGCGATTTGCAGGTTTTCGTTTCCCTGCTTTTAAAATACATGATCATGTATAGATTGCGAGCATACTGTCAAACTATTGTTTTTACATAAAGTCTCTGGCCCACCTACATTTATATTGCTTCTTATGTATGTGTACACGTGTGTGCAGTAAGTATGTATACGGCTTTGTTGAAACCAGTGTTTTCACAATCTTAGTCCCGAAACGGGAATTTGAAAGTCACTGGTTTTATACTCATGTTTCCAAACAGGAAAAAGCCAACCGCTCACAAATTCCGTTCTCCCTCCTCATTAGCGACCAAATTCGTCTTTATGCACATGCAAGTAAGGACTTCCCGTGTTTATCCTGACGTGTTGACATAACTCGTCACATTTTCAATTATCTCACGTCTTCATTTTGCTTTCCTCTCCCAAATGTGGGCTATGGTTCCCACGGCAGAAAACACAATGGGAATACCTCGCCATCCTCAGGCATGCCTGGACAGCTGGTGGGTTTTGCTCCTAGGATGTGGAGTTACAGATCTGAAGGAATTTTACTAACACGTGTCAAATGGTTACTGTGGACCCATTTTCCCCACCTTGTATATTTGGCTAGTGGCAACATTCAGAGGTGCTTAATTATAGTTTTTTTCTAATGACTTTGGACTCTTGACATTGAAGAAGAGAAGGAGGAGGAAGAGACAAGGAAGAGGAGGGGGAGGAGGAGAAAGAGGAGGAGAAGGAGGAGGAAGAGGAGGAGAAGGAGGAAGAGAAGGAGGAAGAGGAGGAGGAGGCAGAGGAGGAGAAGAAGGAAGAGGAGGAGGAAGAAGAGGAAGAGGAGGAGGAGGAGGAGGAGGAGGAGGAAAAAGCAGAAAACTGATGCTTCACAGCACAAGAGCATAGACAAGGAAGCCCCTTTGCTAACCCCAGGCCTCCCCTTCAGGTTGCCTTCTGAATGTGTTGAGCATATCGCTAGCCCATACTGCTCCCCTGAACGGTCATGTGTCCCTGCCTGTGCTGACTGATCCATACAAGAAGATGGCCATCGGAACTTAGGGCTGCGTGAGAGTCTGGAAGGATTATTATTTTTTTAACTTGCATAACTGTTGACAGTGAGAGAGGCGAAGGTGCAGCAGGCACTCCCAGAGCAGAGCTGTGAGTGCTGGCTGAAGCTGTCCTTCCTAATGCAGCCCGTGTGCTCCCATCTCCCTAACAGCAACAAACACACTGCTTCCCCAGCTTCCCTGGAAATTAAATAACCAGCCCGCGTGAGATGCACACACCACGGCTTGCTGGGCTATGTCAGAGAGGTCAGCCCCGCCCTTGATGCAGCAGCTCAGAGCATCAGGGTGGGCACACACACACACATACACACACACACACACACACACACACACCAGGTTTGTGAGCACATAGGGCTTCTCTATAGCAGCTACATATATAAAGCCCCGAACAGTCTGACAATAGTTTCTCCTTATGTGAAACTGAATGCGTTTTCATCTTTTTAAAAATTATAAGGACAGTAATTCGAATGATAGGAAATCTAGAGAAGTGCAAGGACTCTAAATTAAAGGAGAAATCTTCGTTCAATCCCAGTTCCCCTGTGTCCCTCTTTAGGGATGTTAGCAGTTTGTGGCACACCCTTCTGCAGTCATAAGCATGCAGATATGTTCTGTCTTGTATCTTTCTGTTTTATATATATCTACCTACTGTTTATTTTTATACACATAAAGTTACAATGCACAGGAAGGATGTATGGACAGAGGTGTAGGTGCTTCAGCAAATGAAGGGCAATGTGGAATTAGAATCTGTGTAGTGGGTCCGCAGATGAGCTTTCAATATTGTTATGTGCATTTGTTTTCATGATAAAATGGGGGAATATATAGTCATCATCCTATCGGAATTAAATTATGTGTAATATATATGGTATAGAGCTGTCTTGCTTTTTAATGGTGGCATATTACTCCTGTGTGTGAGATAACTTCTATGTATGAAATTATTCCTATGTACAAGGTTTTTTTTGTTTTGTTTTTTTGTGGGTTTTTAATTTTTTTATTTTTAAAATTTTATTTATTTATGTATTTATGTATTTTATTTTATTTTATTTTTAAAGGCATGGTCTCACTATGTAGCACTTGGCTTGCCAGGAACTCACTATGGCTACCTGAGTTACATCACCATAGCGAAGGCCCCTCTGTATATGCCTTTGTGAGACAAAACCCTATAGACAAAATTGTTAGCAGGGAAGATTTAGTTTAGCTCATAAAAGAATGAATTTAAAACTATTGCTTCCCACCACCACCTGCTTGTGTGCTCCTGAAGCTCCCTCCCCCCCAATCCTCAGCTTGGTTTAAGGTTGCGGAGACCACCTCCTAGGGCTCCATGTGGGCTCAGCACATCTTCATATGTTTTAAAGGTGTGTGTATGTGTGTTTGTGTGTGGGGGGGAGGGGGTTGGACGTGAAATGTGAATGTTCTTGTTAACGTCAGACTTCCTTGGGGTTTTTTGTTTGTTTGTTTGTTTGTTTGTTTATGTCTCTGGGTGACTACAAATGGGTTTAAGTTCACAGTCTGTGACACAGATGGTCTCATTTGGTGGACAAAAAAAAAAAAAAAACAAAACCAAGATCCAGAGCGGGAAAGACCCAGTATAAGTTCTCGTGGTGCTCCTCCCATTGTGGTGCTCCTCCCACCATGGCTTGAACCCTTGGCATGGTCCTCTGGGGCTGGGCCGTGGCAGGCTGCCCCTCTGGCCTCCCCTTTACCCGAGGGTGCTTTTGAAGCCAGGCTGTGGAGACAGCCAGGTTGTCTAACAAGGTATTACCTTTGTTTAGTTCTGCCGAGTACTGCAGAGGTGGTTGTCTCCAGCGAGTAGCTTCTCTGATAACGACCGTGGAATGCTGCAAATGTCCTTTTGGGTTTTGGCTGAATAATATTTAAGGGTTTTGAAAGAGTGACTTAATTGTGTTTTTATGTAATTGATGGCGTTCTAGTAAAATGTATCGAGACACGATATCAGCGTTTCTCTAACTGTTCCTTGGAGAAAAATCTATGCTCATATGAAAATGGTTCCTTCTCTTTCTACTCGTGGAATTGTGAAAAAAAAAATCATTGGCTTCCTCCGAATCATTGCACCTAGAAAAGTCTCTCATTTTAAAGTACCCCCTCCCCGCCCCTCGGACTTGGCCTGGATACTACAGAGGAACCTCATCATTATAGACTGTCCCTTGTTTGGAAAGGAAAGGCTTAGGAACCTGGGGCCTTGCTGTGTTAGACGTGGTGCAGGATGCTGTGTGGGCAGATTTCTGGAAGCTTCCGTCACAGGTCAGCTGATACTAGGCTCCAGACTGAGGACCTCCCAGCTGGGGACTCTTGAGTTTTTCAGGCTTCCTGCCCACCACGACCTGTTTTGGGTTTGGAAGACTGGCACATGAAAGCTATCTCTCGATAATGCACAGTCTCTTAAGCCTTGGATCCGGATCTGAAGACCACATCACCTTGCTTGCTGCTATACAAATCAGGGAATGTAAATGCATATCCTCAGCTTTCCCAACTTGACGTTTGTTTATGGGGGGGTTGCATACATTTCATTCCCCCCTCCTTCTTTCCTTTACCTGTTCCCCTTTCTTGTCTTTCTTCCTTAAGTGTCACCATCACACAGGCTGGGCTTGAACTGAGGCTACCTCCTGCCTTGGTCTCCTCAGTACTGGGGCCATCTTACTGTGTCAGTCCTGCCGGGCTTGGTGCTTTGATTTTGTCTCAGACCTTACCACATTGATTCCATTCTGAAAAAAAATCAAACCGTAATCATTAAAAATTAAAATCTATCTGTACCGGAGATGGAGCGGAGAGCTGAGTTCTTTGGTAGTGTGCACACGGCTCGAACTTCCATTCCTAGCACCTCTCTCTCTTTCCTGCCTTATTTTAAGATAAAAAGTATGTTAACTCTCATTTTTCTCCCTCCCTCCCTCCCTCCCTCCCTCCCTCCCTCCTTCCTTTCCTCCCTTCCTCCCTCCTTCCTTCCCATCCTTTCTCCATTCCTTCCTGCCTTTCTGTAGTGCCTGGAATGGTATGAAAGGCCTTCCCTGCACATACACGTGCCAGCAACATATCTTCAGTCCCTCAGTTAATTTCTAATTATGGAAAACTCGCAAGTCTGCTAAATTACATTGTAATAGTAGTTGTAATAATAATAATTGTAATTATAAAGCTTTGAAAGTACCATTGGTCACCCTCCTGGTGGCCACATTCCGTGTGCTGCTTCCTGGAGGCCCCCAAGCACTCGGACCTCCCCCCCCCCAGGGTCTAAACCACTCCAAACATGTGCACTGGAAGAGAAACCAGTGTTCAACAGTGGGTGACACCCGAATGTGGTAGTGAGGGTGACCTCATGGCCTGTGTCCCATAGGCCTTTTGTGGGAGGATTTTCTTACTGAGTCAGCTTGTGTGTCACCAGTGTGGTGCAGTGGGGCTGCCCTGCTGGGCACTGGGAGGAGAACCCCAGGAAGACAGGGCTATAGCATCTGCAGCCTGCTGTGCTGCCGTGTGTGGGGAAACAGCAGGTCCAGATGCACAGACACAGCTGCAGCCTCCGCCACCGCGTGGGAGAACACACCTTCCCTAGGTGTGTAACGGGGCGGGAAGGTGACTGCATAGTCTTGGAGACTGCAGTAGCTCTGCTTTGGCACGTCTGAAGGCAGCTTTTGGTGGTTTCCTGTGATCTGCATGTGGCCCTATCTCGGGGCATATCAAGGGGTTGGCTGGTGTGAAGCCACCTGGGTATCATAAACCAACTGCATAGAGTTCTCCAACACTGAATCCTCACAGGGTGAACAAGAAAAACTGCAGTGAAAATAAAGAAGAAAAATCGTGTGTGCTGATGGCTCATGCTTGGTCTTAACGGGCAAGGCTTGTGTGACTTGATATCTGAAAGACATTTAATGTTTAATAATTAGACCTCTTTACAGGAGCTCATTGAAGAATAACATTTGTTTTCTGGTTCTTGGAGCCTCCGCATCAATGAATAGATTGCCAAGACACTGGAGCAGAGGCTCACAAACACACCCTCCCAGGAGCGTCTAGGGGGCCTGGACGCTGGGTACCTCTCAGCCAAAATAGAAGAACCAGCTTTGGCAGCTGGTTTTGTGGATAGACAGTCACCCAATGGGCTTGTCTCAGCATCCAGGAGTAGGACGTGTGTTTGAAACAATTCCATGTGCTCTTAAGTTGATATTGCCTAAACAAAACTAAGTCTGTCAGTATAATGCAGGGGTCCCACGCACAGTCATACATGCATGTGTGTTAATAGGGAAAAAGGAATAGGTCACAGTGTGGAAGTTCATTTCCTCTGTATGGTCATCTCTGTGCCGGTATTTTCCAAAGTTCTCACAACAGGCCTATGCTGCAGGACTCTGAGGCCTAGCTTTGAGGGTGCAGTAGAGACTTGGTGGCCAAACAGAAGAGAAGCGATTAGTCAGTCCTTCAAAGATAAAGCTCTCCAGCTTCACCACTGTGTGGAAAGAAAACAACTCAATTCCCACAGGCCCGTGGTCACAGGGAGGTAAGACGGACATAGCCACTACTGGCTGGACTTGGCCTGGTTGCCTGAGTTTCTCCCACCACAGGCTTCCTTATGTATACGCTTTGGCATCGGGATTTTCATGGGATTCCAAGTTGATCTGGAGGCTCCAAATTGGGCTTACTAAGAGGGACCAGAAATCCATTTACTAAATGGCTAAGTTTTTAATAAGCACTTTTAGGATCTGAGGTGTGGTGAATGGCACCTGCTACTTAGCCGTCAGGAGGAGGTCGAGGCAAGAGGAGGTCCAGTTCTAAGCTGGCTTGGACAGCATAGTTAGACTATTAGCAAAAAACAAAGACAAATAAAAAATAACCACTACCACCATCAACAAATAGAAAACAAACAAACAAACAAACAAACAAAAAACCACATCCAGGGTGGTATCTTAGGAGCATCACACTGGCGAGTTGCGAACTGTCTGAAGATCCGTTTGCCTGTCGAGCACGGTCAAGCACATGTGAGCCTCAATCAAGAGCACTTTCCTTGCCTATCTGTCTCTACATCAGAATGATGTTTTAGGTTTGCTCAGTGACCTTAGAATTAAGCAGGCCTCAAAGGTCTGAGGACGTGGATTATCAAAATATTCTTTCTGTGTGTGTATTGCATGTTGCCCTTCAGTGCCAGCTCCTACGTCCTTTAGGAACTGAAATGTTCAGGGCATACATTGCCAGCTGCGCTTTTGGAAGCCTACTGCCACAGAGGATGCATCATGAGGCTGCTAACAGGGTCTCCTGACTGGTCCCCATGCTCGCTGGCCATCTCTGTGAGACCCTTCCAGAAGGGACCACAACACTGCACAGGACTCAGTAAGCTCTTGCAGCTAGAGATGAAAATATTCTGAGTGGTTCTGGGAACACCCAGACCTATCACCCTACTGAACCTGTCAGTCACACCTGCCCAGATCCAGCCACCTCAAGTTGGGAATGTTTTAGATTCTGGTGGTGTGGTCCAGAACACGTCTGTGAACTGCATCTGGCCATGGCTGCATTATAGCGTGCCGCAAAGCAAATTACTGATGTCATCCTGCTTGGATGCCTCTATCCAAGAAAGGCAGACCAAATCAGAAAACACGTTACCCTGGCGAGAGAACACCACAGAGCATCTATCTCCCATAGATGGGTTCAGAGCATAGAAACCAATCGACCTCACACATGGTCTCAGAAAGATGTCTTTTGGTTGGCTCCCTATTTTGGAGGGAGGGGTGGGGGCTGGTGCTGAGGATTGAACCCTTGTCCTTCGCGCCTGCTGAGCTGTATCCCAGTTCCTCTTTTAACTTGGTGAGATAAGTCCCACAGAGTTGCTTAGACTGGCTTTGAACCCCCATTCTTGTCCATGCAGGCCTTGCATTGGCGATCCTCCCTCCTTAGCCTCTTGAGTAGTTGAGCTTGCAGGCCTGTTATTAGGTAAAGCACAGCACAGACTTTTTAAAGGTGAACTAAAATGATACTCACACAATGGAATACTGTAAAACCGTATAAAGAAAGGACCCCACAAACACACACACACACACAAGATGGATGGGTCTGAGAAACAGGAGCATTCAAAGCAAACCAAAGACCACATACAGCCAGACAGTTATTTTTACGAAGCGCAGAAGCAAACATAAAGCAAACATTGTTTTAGGGGGTGGGGGGGTTCATGCATTTGTGTCCAGAGGGCCCAGTGTTTGATTCTCAAGTTGGCTGAGAACTTGGTTTGTAGGTATTTGTTTCCTTAGTATGCATAATAAGCCACATAAAACGTTCTGTTTATTTTCCTCTTCTTCCCCCACCCCCCTTCTCCCTCTGTCTGTCTTTCCAGGATCTTACCGGAATGCCAGTCAGGGCTTGAGCTGGGATTACAGACAGGCACACCCTGGGAACTGATTCCCTGCATCTGTGTGGCCTCTGTTTTCGGGGTACTGTCTGTCACCTGCCCTTCAGAGCTCACGTTTCCAGCTTTCAGCTCTGATCTTTGAGTCTCACTGTACAATTACATCACAGTTTAGGAGGTTTAGTAAGTAAGTCTTCCTGTCCCCTCCTTCATCTGTTGGCTTTGCAAAGAAGAGGTATGCGAGGGACAGACAGAGCTCTACAGTCTCTGGGGCTACATCGTCGGAGTCCATATACGTCAGCTAGTTAATGAAGCCAGCCTTCCCACTCCAGCAGCTAGGGTCTTAGCAACCAGAGTAGAAAACTGGATTCCATGTGGTGAGACAGAGCCAGGATCTAGATATCTGGAACACGGGGAAGCAGAGGCTGGAGGATCTTGAATTCTAGATCAGTTTGGGCTGCCTAAGGAGACCGATGCCTTGGGAAAGAAAGAAAACAAAAAGAATAGCTGTGCTTCAGTCTACCAACCTTTGGAGAAGCTGGCTTTGTTGCTTTCGTTTTAACATGCTTTGATAATTTGCGTCTCACGTTGTGATACTAATATTTATTAAAAATAATTATAAATTCCCGACAGACGCTTTACTTAGTGAAAACACCGGTATTTGGGGCAAAATCCTCAAAGAGGCGGTGGTGGTGGGGATCATTTTTCTGTATTTTCAGCTTAGAAGGTTTCTCTGTTTATAACATTCTTTTTTGAAGCCACGTACATGCTCTTGGCAGCTGCTATTCATAGCCTGCTTGTTTTCTTGGCTGTTGCTACGTTGTCAGGTGGCCACCCAGAGTTTACCAGAGTCTTTTGGGTCTTTTTTTTTTTACCCCCCACAGGGAGTGAAAGGTTTGACTTTTTCACAGGACGTAGTCTTGACGCCCGATTTAGATCCTGGTGGACACACCCAGGCCGAGAGCTTCTCTGGGCGGGCGGGCGGGCGGCAGTGTCTGGAGGATGTGATTATCCTTGCAGAGTGAGCTGTGACCCCTTAGGGATGCTGAGCTGTGGCACCAGGCTGGCAGCAGCTTGCAGGTCCGGTGGGTATACCACAGCCTGCTCCTGGGGGTAGGCATTCGCTCCAGCCTGGGTCACCACATCATTTCTCCCGATAATGGAGGTTTTATCATCTGGAGATGGAGACTTAAGATACTTTTATTGAGTCAACTTCCTTCGAAGTTTCTAAGCCGTAGTTGGGATTATGACATAATTGTTTTACATGTTGACACCACCTTTTATCGTAATCGTTTTGCATTGTTTTTGATAAAGGGATAAAAATAATAGGCGACATTTGAGAAAGCGGAGGGATTTTTTGTTCTTTTATTCATGATACTAAAAATTACCCAAAATAAGATATTTTACAAAAAAGGGATTTTGTTCCAAAAGTGACTAATTTAAATCAGTTTATACAATGAACTTGCTAATGATCCTCAGTTTCGAAGAGCTTAATGCTTTTATACTGTTATCATTTTTTATGAATAGAATTATACAAAAAAGTTCCTATTGTATTGTACAGTGAGTTTCACACAGCCATCCTTTATCAACAGATGGCAACCAGCACATGAAAAATAATTAAAAAATAAAATGAAAAGAAACCAAGAATGAATTAAAGTGCTTCTTTGCGTTCTGATCTGCATTTTTGGTTTAGAATTTTTATGGTGAATTGCCATATTATCTGTTATATCAGTTTACAATGAGGCTCCTATCAGACATAAAACAGATTTATAACACCATTAAAATACAATATCAAAGAATGAATAAGCAATTCAATAAAATTACAATAACACGAAGATAAAACGAAAGCCTTTTCAATAACAGTTTTATGCAAGAACATTTTGCAGATAAATATGTGTTTATAGATCTTTTAAATGTACATTTATTATAGTGTTCCTAATAGAGCCACAGGGGTTAATTTTTCCTGTGTGTTGTCTTTTATAAGTGGTTTAAAAGCTAGCTGCAAAACTCTTCAATAGATTGTTTTGAGTCTTCGAATTGATTTTGGTAAAGGGAGCTTTTACAGTCCTTCAGCCCAATGTTCACACACAAACCAGTCAATATGGCCGGGGCCCCCATGCTCAGTGCGTGCCTGGAGGCTTCCCCGTGATCACCTGGGACCCGGACATGAAAGAAACAGGGAAGGAAAAGTTTATAAATGAAGTTTGATTTTTTTTTTTTTTGAGCGCCCTTTCCACCTCAGATGTTCAGGTCTGATGTTCAGAAAAAGAAAAAGAAAAAGAAAAAAAAGAAGAAAAGCCAAAGCCAAAGGTGGCAGGGTTCATACTAGGTAGTAAACGGGTATGTGGTGATGTGAGGGCAGCTGGAGAGGGCAACTGGAGTGTAGCCCTTACTCCACTGATGCAGATGCTCTCCAGCTTCCCAGGCTCTGGAGGTGGCAATGGGGGGGGGGGCTCACCAGGACTGGGGTGGGGGCTGTATTCATTCTGCAGCTGGCCTCAGATGCCTTCTCTAAGCACCCTGTTTCTTCGTTTTGCATAGCAGAAGGATATTAGTTGGATTTTTTTTTTTATCCTTAAGATGTTTGGGCTGTGAGACCATTGGGACAGGAGACTTGGGGTCTCAAGTCACCTGCGCATGTATGGATCAGAGAGTATTCCAGGACCAGAAGAGCTCTGTCTCACAGCTCTCTGCTTTCACCACTATAAAAAAGCTCCTCACTAGGATGTGGCCTCAGTGTACCCTGAACCCTGGCTCTCTGGTGTAGAACAGCTGCCCTGAGCCATCTGGGCATTTAGGCCACAGCATAGCAGAATTTTCATGCCTTAGCTCTTGGGTGAGGGGACTGGGGCTTAGATTGAGGCAGGCTATTGCAGAGTGGGGGAAAGCCAGTAGGAA
>NC_067472.1:176963577-176968577 GCF_947179515.1 Apodemus sylvaticus | reverse complement strand
TTCACACAGTGGGAGTTGGTCAGTGAACACGGTTCTCTAGGTCTGTCTGTTGAGTGTTTCTGCTTGGTTCTCTGACTTAAGCTGGAGTCTGCTGATACCAGGAGGGGCATACCTCCTGGTATGTGAAGAAGGAAGTACATAGAGCAACTTTCTTCCTGTGACCTCTGCCATAGCAGCCCTAGGAAAAGGTCATGTCACTACTCCCATTTTACAGGTAGGGAAACTGAGACTGGGAGGCAGTGAGGTGGAGAAGCCAGGATGCCGAGAGAAGTGGCTCTGTTCATGCTCTTTTATTCCATCACTGATAGGCCTTTGGAACCAGTAGGCAAGATTTCTACCACGGAGCCACGCCCCCAGCCCTCACTGGGGGATTCTAGACAGGAGCTCTAACACAGAGCCACGCCCCCAGCCCCTCATTGGGGGATTCTAGACAGGAGCTCTAACACTGAGCCACACCCCCAGCCCCTCATTGGGGGATTCTAGACAGGAGCTCTAACACTGAGCCACGCCCCCAGCCCTCATTGGGGGATTCTAGACAGGAGCTCTACTACTGAGCCACACCCCCAGCCCCTCATTGGGGGATTCTAGACAGGAGCTCTAATACTGAGCCACACCCCCAGCCCCTCATTGGGGGATTCTAGGCAGGGGCTCTTCTACTTAGCTCCTTCTTATTTTATATTTGAGATAAGGACTCATAAGGGTTGTCCAGGCTATCAGACCTAGTAGACCCCTGAACTGTGATCCTCCTGCCTCAACCTGTCAAGTTTGACACACATGTGCCACCAGCCCTGGCTCTAAATAGGTCTTTAATTGAATTTCCCTACTCTGCTTCCCTTTTCTCCCCCATTTTCTGTTCCATGGATGGAGGGGAAGGCGTTGTAGAACCAGGGACTCTCTTGTGTAATAGACAAACTTGTCTAGTCACAGACCATCTGCCAGACAGGTTAGCTTTTGCTTCTCATCCCTGTGAAGAGAGACTGCCCAGTGTTGTCTCTGCAGGATTTTGTTACCTATCGTCTCCTCTTTTTTCTATCTTCTCCTGTCTCTTGGATGCTACTACTTTTGATCTGTTAACAGGAACGTGAGCTCATATGTAAATCCGCAGCCAGAGTATCGGGTGGATTCATATCTATCCACTATTATCCCTGCTCCTCGCCCATCCTGCTTGGGGCTTATCAGATGTGTAAGCAACAAGCTGTGCTTAGCCCAGAGTCTAACTGGCTTTCTAGCTGGTGGAGTTCTTGACCTGGGATTGGGATCCGATTCTGTGTGATGAAAGGTACCCAAATGGGCTGCCACCTTGTGGAGGTGAGCTGTCCTCCTCCTGGACTCAAGAGTCAGCTGTATGCATTTGGCAAGAGTTTCCGGAGCATGTCAGGATTCTGCCAGCTGCGCGGGTGGGCCTGGTGGGGGACCGCTCCTGTCACCATGGAGATCCTGCCCTTGTCACCGTAGGGATCATCCTTGCAGATGAAACATCATTTCTATAACCAGAAATAACTTCTCTTTATTGAATGTCTGCCCAGTGCTAGGTTTTGTGCTAAGTGCTTCGTGTGCATAATTCCATGAACAATTCTCAGAAGGAGGATGCTTGAATCCATCCTTTTTTTTTCAGGATGAAAGATCAGGAGCTCAGACAGGCATGGTCACTGGCCCAAGTCCCAGAGGTGCTTAGATAGAGAAGACCATGAACCCAGGCCTGAGGTGATAGTTGGCATCATGCCATACAGACCACAAAAAAAAAAAAAAAAAAAAAAAACAACCAAAAAAAAAAAAAAAAAACCCAAAAAACCTTTCCACACAGCCCTGCCCTTTCTGTTTATTGTCCTTCTGGCCCTGAGTAAGTCTCTCTGTTCATCCAGGCGGCAGATGTTTGCCAACTTCTCTGGATGATGGTGCCTGGTACTGATGTGACACCAATATATACATATACACATACACATACACATACACATACACATACACATACACATACACATACATATCTGATACAGACACAGATACACACACACACACACACACACACACACACACACACGGTTATTTTGAGACCTGAAGAATCCTTTGGTTCCCTCCCCCTGGCCTACCCCTCTTCCTGCCAGGCTCATTCATGTCTCCGTATTCAGCTTTGGTTCTTTGACATTTGACAGGCAGCTTGGAGGAAGGAAAGAGAGGTCCATTGCCTGGGTCTAGGGTGTAGGAGAGGCATGGGAAGTTGCGGGGGACATGTTAGAAGCTCAGCAAGCTGGGAGATGCTGTCAGCATGATGGATAAGACGATAGGGTTGCGGGGATAGGGAAAGGCGTCACGTAAGCTCACGGAAGGAAAGCATCCCTGTGTGCTTTTTTTCCTTTCTCATGACAGTTTTCCAGGACGATCGAGTATGTCTTGAAACAGTCTGAGGAGAAGAGTACTGAGCACCTGTCTAGGCCAGCACCACAAGGTGCTGAGACTAAGCTAGGAAGTCTCAATCTCAGAGGGCGGAGGATGACTCAGACAGGTAATCCCCACGTGGACCATCCGGCCAGGATGAAACCTGAGTAAGAGAGGCATGTGGGAAATGCTCCAGGAGGTGAAGGAGACTCAGATGGCCTTCTGAAAGTGGGGTTGCCCTGCCCCTAGAGAAGCAGTATGTCGCTGGTTATCAAGGAGCCACCTTTTCTCCTTGGGCCACATTAACTGACGTCTTGTGACAGAAATCAGGTTCGGATGGCCAAGGGAATCCTGGGTTTTCTGCACGGTTTATTTTTCTGCTTACGTGTTTCAGTTTGGATGCTGCTTCCAGATTTTCCTTGATCCCTCCACTGTGCCAGAACTCAGAGATACGCTCCTTCATGGACTGGTTCGGCCATATGCGAGTGGGAGAGTCTCGATTCTGTTCCAGCACACCGCCAGCTCCGGGGCTCCTGCTCTATGGGTCTCTGTCCGGCTAGAGGCCCCCCCTCTGCCTCGTCCGTCTTCCCATTCTGTCAGTACCCACCCAATAGCCTTACTCTCCTTGGTGGCAGCCTTGTGTCTTGTGACCAGAATGGGCATATGGTGGTACTTTGCTTTAGGAGTCCCCGAGCCCTAGTCCTATGTGTATGGTGCGGTACAGAAGATGACAAGCAAGCCCACTGTGCGTATATATATTCATGTCTTGCAGCGCTCCAGTCGGTCCACGTTCCAGAGGCAGCTGCAACAGCAGCAGGCCCTATGAGTCAACAGCCCCATGGTTGTGAGCTCACAGAAGAGCAAGCCCTTGCTTTCGCCTTAGAGGAGGTGGCAGACAGGTAGCCTGTCACAATGGCTGGGCCCTGAACAGAGAGAAGGTTTTGATGTAGTCCTCACCCTGCTATTAATTAGATCCTCCCATCTCGTTCTTTTTCTTCAGTTCTGTTATTTTCCTTTGTCAGAGGACATTTTGGACTTAGTGCCCACCTGTGAGAATCTTGCTACCTCCTTGTGTTTGGTGATGTCATTTCTGGGCAGGGATCTGACTCTCTCTGATGGCGTGTCCCCGATCTTCTGAGGCAAGTCCAACGACTGGGAAGGTGCTGGACAGCAGGGCAGGTTCCTGGCACACGGTGGGGTGATCACTCACCTTTGATCCACACAGGCACACAATTGCTACCATCATCAAGAGGCTGATTGTGGCTTACTGTTAACCCTGGGTACCCAGAGGTGGATGCACAGGAGGAGGCAGACTCAGCACCCAAGCCTCTATGTCCAGAAATAGATTAAGAGTCAATGCCTTATCAGTCCACCCTATAAAAGGTTACAAATTTGGACTTGGGTACCCCAGACTGGGGACTCCCCAGGAAGTGCACCAAAGCTGTATTTATCATGCCTGTTGGATAACTAACTGTCTGTTGTACGTTTCCCCCCTTATTGTGTCTTGATTGTGGATACACAAGAAACCCGACCCATGATTTTTACCGATTTGCAGTCCCATCTCTTGGTTCTAATTCCAGATGTTACTTTGTTTTTAAAACACTGAACTGAAGGGCAGACCGATCCCATTGTTACCTAGCTTGGCCAGCGCAGCCGCAGCCGCAGCCGCAGCCCCACCACTGACACATGCAAGCTGTTAGCCACACCTGCGTGTCACTGCCATGGGAAGGAGCCCTGAGACTATTGGAGTGGGAGGCAGAGTATTAGGGATTTCAATTCTGCTTTATTTTCAACTTGAAATGGAGGAAAACAGACAAAAAACAAATAAGAAAGCTAAACAGTTGCGTGAGAGCTAGCAATTTGCTGGGCTCCCGATGACAGACACTACATTATCATAATTGTCTCTTCTACATGATAGGACAGAAAAATAATAATGTCATTTTATTTATAGCTGGGGTGGCCCCTTTATGAGAGTCATACAAGTTTCTGCCAAGTGGAGTAGGTCAGATGACATCTTTTGATCAGGCCTGTCCAAAGAGATCAAAGATGAATGGCAAGTATTGGATACTCAATGACAGACCAAATCTACAGCAGAAATAAGGCTGCCAGAGCCTGCCAGTTACCCATTAAAGCCCGCCTCAGGAAGGCAGCCTGCTTGACACATTGGCCGAACACCTAAATCAGCCAAGCGCCGGTGCTAAAATTGTGTATTATCATTGGAAATGGCTATTATTTCCTTGGTAACATTTCTGTTAAGGCTTTCTTTGTGTACGACTGACCCACCATCCAAAGTACAGTTTGACAGAGGCCGGTCCCGGAAGCTTGGGCGGCATCTTGGTCTTGGCCATGTATTTCCTAGTTTTAATTGTCAGGTACTGATAGATCTGCAACCGGCAGATCTTGGGTGAGAGGGCGGACCACAGCTCCTGGTCACAGCCCCAGGCTCTCCGCATTGCTTCAGCATCTCATCTCCCCAGTCTTGTGCAGTTGGCTCCACCACAGGCTTCACAAAGCCCAGAACCTTCACTGAATATAGCAAGAGGGGAAGACTGAGCAGATGGAGCGGATCCAGGGGACGATGATATCCTATCCCACCCAGACTTGGGGAGCGGGGCGGCCCTTGGCAC